>NC_092044.1:104143716-104447408 GCF_003086295.3 Arachis hypogaea
GGAAAGCCTTCAGAAAGATCAAGATCCATTCACTAGGGAAATTATGAAGACCAAAATCCCAAAAGATTTCAAACTTCCGGATATGACTCTATATGACGGCACCTCGGACCCCAACCACCATCTCAGCAACTTCAGAAGTAGAATGTACCTCACTGACGCCTCAGATGCAGTTCGCTGCAAAGCCTTTCCAACAACTCTTACCAAGACAGCCATTAGATGGTTCGACAACCTACCTACAAAATCCATCTCGAGTTTCGACGACCTGGCCAAAAAGTTCCTGGCCTGATTTTCCATACAAAAGGACAAAGCTAAACACGCACCCAGCCTACTAGGGATCAAGCAAGGAGATCGGGAGAGTCTTCGCAACTACATGGAAAGATTCAACAAAACATGCATGGATATACAAAGTCTACCAACAGAAGCTGCCATCATGGGTCTCATAAATGGCCTATGAAAAGGACCATTTAGCCAATCTATATCAAAGAGGTACCTGACATCCCTAGACGAAGTACAAAAACGGGCGCAGAAGTACATCAACATGGAGGAGAATTCTCGACTTGGGGAAGCCTCGAGATTCAGTTCTGCCTACCGAGATAAAGATAAAGAATCCAGGAAAAAAGAAGATCGCTCCGGAGAGAAAATAAAAAAATATCATAACTACACCCCTCTTAGGGTATCCTTGGTAGATATTTACAAAGAAGTCTGCCATACGAAAAAAATACCCCCAGCTCGGCCACTTAAAGGCAAAAGGGGAGGAGGAAATCGAAACGAATACTGTGAGTACCATCGAGTCCGAGGATATTCCACCAACGAATGCTTTGACTTGAAAAACGTCATAGAGAAATTAGTTTGGAAAGGAAAACTAGATCGGTTCCTAGACAACCGGGACGAAGAACCAAGAAAAAGAAGAAGGGATGAAGATGTCGGACGATCTGAACGATCACCCTGCACACCGGAAAGACATGTCCACGTGATACACGGTGGATTTGCTGGAGGAGGAATCTCCAAATCATCCCGCAAGCGACACCTCAAAGAAGTGTATCATGTCGAAGGCAAGAAAGAGGTGCCAGACATCCCAGCAATCACGTTTACCAAAGAAGATGCATCCGGAATCATCTCAGGACACGACGACCCCATGGTCATCACAATCATATTGGAAAATGCCAACCTCCACCGCACATTAATTGACCAAGGAAGCTCCGTCGACATCTTATTCAAAACTGCCTTCGACAAACTTAGCTTAGAAGAAAAAGAGCTAAGAGCATACCCGAACAGCCTGTTCGGACTTGGGGATCCCCAGTACAGCCACTGGGATACGTATCGTTACATACAACCTTCAGAAAGGGGAACCAATCCAGAACACTTAAGATAGATTATATCGTGGTCGACGTAAGCTCAGCCTACAATGCCTTAATAGGTCGGAGAACGTTAAATCAACTCGGAGCAATAGTTTCAACTCCACATCTATGTATGAAATTCCCAACTACAGAAGGGATAGCTACAATAAAAGCAGATCAAAAGATGGCGCGTCGCTGTTATAACGAAAGTCTAAATCTCCGAGGCGAAGGAGGAGAGTTCCACACGATCGAACTCGGCGGAGGTCAGAGACAAGAAGAACGCTGCCCACGACCCGAAGGAGAAATAGAAAGAGTCCAGATCGGAGATACCTCGGATAAAACAACTAATATTGGCACGATCCTGAAAGAAGACGCAAAAGAATCGCTAATACGGTTTCTACGAGATAATGTTGATCTCTTCGCATGGAAAGCTGCCGACATGCCGGGCATAGATCCCGAACTAATGAGCCACAAGCTGGCAGCCTACCGGGATCCCGGCCGGTACAACAAAGACGAAGAAAACTCGGGCCAGACCGGTCTCAAGCTGTAGAAGAACAAATACAGGCACTACTAGAGGTAGGGTTCATAAGAGAAGTTAAATACCCACTATGGCTAGCAAATGTCGTCTTGGTGAAAAAGTCAAATGGGAAGTGGCGAATGTGCACCGACTACACCGACCTCAACAAAGCCTGCCCAAAAGACCCTTATCCACTCCCAAGCATCGATGCTCTAGTCGATGCCTCATCAGGATATAAATATCTCTCATTCATGGATGCATACTCAGGCTACAACCAGATTCCAATGTATCCACCGAATCAAGAAAATACCTCGTTTCTTACACCAAAAGCAAATTATTGCTATATCGTAATGCCTTTCGGCCTCCCCTTCTACGCTACCTTAAGAAAGGGAAAAAACTTCGAATGGACAACGGAATGTGAACAAGCCTTCCGAGACTTTAAAGGGGTGGTGCACGAAATTGCAATAACACTTTTTGCAATCCGCACAACTAACCAGCAAGTGCACTGGGTCGTCCAAGTATTACCTTACGTGAGTAAGGGTCGAATCCCACGGAGATTGTTGGTTTGAAGCAAGCTATATTTATTTTATTATTCTTAGTCAGGATGTCAATCAAAATTATCAGTTGGAATTATTAGATTGGAAAAATAAAAGAGAATAAAATCGTTACTTGTTGTGCAGTAATGGGAAATATGTTGAAGTTTTGGAGATGCTTTGTCCTCTGAATTTCTGCAATGTAATATTCAACTCAATTGTTTGTAAAGCACGTCTACGGCAAGCTGTATGTAGGGTGTCACCATTGTCAGTGGCTACTTCCTATCCTCTCAGTGAAAACGTTCCAGATGCTCTGTCACAGCACGGCTAATCAGCTGTCGGTTCTCGATCATGTTGGAATAGGATCCATTGATCCTTTTGTGTTTGTCATCATGCCCAGCAATCGCGAGTTTGAAGCTCGTCACAGCCATTCAATCCTTGAATCCTACTTGGAATACCACAGACAAGGTTTAGACTTTCCGGATCCTCAAGAATAGCCGCCATCAATTCTAGCTTATACCACGAAGATTCTGATGAAAGAATCTAAGAGAAGCTCATTCAATCTAATGTAGAACGGAGGTGTTTGTCAGGCACGCGTTCATGAGTTGAGAAAGGTGATGAGTGTCACGGATCATCACCTTCTCTATAATTAAGCGCGAATGAACATCTTAGATAGGAGCACACAAACGTTTGAGTGGAGAAATAAAAACAATTGCATTAATTCATCGAGACGCTGCAGAGCTCCTCACCCCCAACAATGGAGTTTAGAGACTCATGCCGTCAAAAAGTATGTAATTCAGATCTGAAAAATGTCATGAGGTACAAGATAAGTCTCTAAAAGTTGTTTAAATAGTAAACTAGTAACCTAGGTTTACAGAATATGAGTAAACTAAGATAATTGGTGCAGAAATCCACTTCTGGGGCCCACTTGGTGTGTGCTGGGGCTGAGACTAAAGCTATCCACGAGCTGAGGCTTTTCTTAGAGTTGAACTCCAAGTTATAACGTGTTTTGGGCGTTCAACTCCGGATCATGACGTGTTTCTGGCGTTTAACTCCAGACAGCAGCATGTACTTGGCGTTCAACGCCAAGTTACGTCGTCTATCTTCGCGCAAAGTATGGACTATTATATATTTCTGGAAAGCCCTGGATGTCTACTTTCCAACGCCGTTGAGAGCGCGCTAATTGGACTTCTGTAGCTCCAAAAAATCCATTCTGAGTGCAGGGAGGTCAGGATCCAACAGCATCAGCAGTCCTTTTTTAGCCTAACTCAGATTTTTGCTCAGCTCCCTCAATTTCAGCCAGAAATTACCTGAAATCACAGAAAAACACACAAACTCATAGTAAAGTCCAGAAATATGATTTTTGCCTAAAAACTAATAATATTCTACTAAAAACTAATTAAAACATACTAAAATCTACATGAAATTACCCCCAAAAAGCGTATAAAATATCCGCTCATCACAACACCAAACTTAAACTGTTGCTTGTCCTCAAGCAACTAGATAAATAAAATAGGTTTTAACAGAAATTAAGAAGTAATAATATTTTAGAGTTTTTTAAGTGGAGCTCAGATTCTTATTAGATGAGCGGGGCTTGTAGCTTTTTGTTTCTGAACAGTTTTGGCATCTCCATTTATCCTTTGAAATTCATAATGATTGGCATCCATAGGAACTCAGAATTTAGATAATATTATTGATTCTCCTAGTGTAGTATGTTGATTCTTGAACACAGTTACTTTATGAGTCTTGGTCGTGGCCCTATGCACTTTGTTTTCCAGTATTACCACCGGATACATAAATGCCACAGACACATAACTGGGTGAACCTTTTCAGATTGTGACTTAGCTTTGCTAAAGTCCCCAGTTAGAGGTGTCCAGAGCTCTTAAGCACACTCTTTTTGCCTTGGATCACGACTTTAACCACTCAGTCTCAAGTTTTTAACTTGGACCTGCATGCCACAAGCACATGGTTAGGGACAGCTTGATTTAGCCGCTTAGGCCTGGAACTATTTCCTTAGGCCCTCCTACCCACTGATGCTCAAAGCCTTGGATCCTTTTCACCCTTGCCTTTTGGTTTTAAGGGCTGCTGGCTTTTATTCCTTTTCTTGATCCAATGATTTCTTGTAATTTTTTTTTCACTGCTTTTTCTTGCTTCAAGAATCAATTTCATGATTTTTCAGATCATCAATAATATTTTTCGTGTTCCTCATTCTTTCAGGAGCCAATATTCATAAAATTCAAGATAAAAATTATGCACTGTTCAAGCATTCATTCAGAGAACAACAAGTATTGCCACCACATGTAATTAATTATAATTTTTATTATTAAGAACTCAAAAAATATAAATCACTTCTTTATTCTAAAAATCTACTACTTTATTCATGTCTGATGATGATGAGAAAAATAAATTATAACTTAATTGGAAATAAAACCAGAATAGATATGCTAATTACTACTACTATATACTATATATCTTCTAAGGTAAATTTCTATAATAGCACTATCACAGAGTTAAAGCTAAAATTAGAACTCAACAACCTGTGTTTTGAGAAGTAGATGTTCCTCTAGTCTGTGGGGTGCTTTTCAAGGATTAATTTCTGGCGCTTCAGCTCCCTTAGATCACGCCCTTGCTCTTCCTGTTCCTTAAGCAGTTTGCAAAGCATGCTACTTTGATTGTTCTGTTCTTCCTTTATTTGGTTCATAGCTTCTTGCAATTTGGAAATAGATGCTTCAATATGTTCCCAATATTCGAATTGAGGAAGTTCTGGGAGGACTTCCTGTGCTCTCCTCTTGATTGGATCGTCCTGCAGGTGTTGTCTGTCCATTGATATTCTAGTGATTGGCCTTTCAACTGAGATATACTCTGTTATTCCCATTTTCACTCCAGCATCTCTGCAGAGCATAGAAATTAAGCTTGGATAGGCTAATCTGGCATCCTTGGAATTCATGTTTGCTATTTTGTATAGTTCACACGAGATCAGTTGATGGACTTCTACTTCTTTTCCCAACATGATGGAGTGAATCATCACTGCTCTTTTAATGGTAACTTCAGAACGGTTGCTGGTGGGAAATATGGAACGCCCAATGAAATCCAGCCAGCCTCTGGCTACTGGTTTGAGATCTTCTCTTTTGAGTTGATTTGGGATGCCAGTCGTGCTGGTGGTCCACCTGGCTTCGGGGATGCATATATCCTCTAGAATCTTATCCAGACCTTTATTTACCCTCATCATTCTCCTATTAAAGGAGTCTGGGTCATCTTTCAGTTGGGGGAGCTTAAAGATCTCCTTGATTTTGTCAGGATGGGTATGAACAATCTTTCCTCTGACTAAGGTCCGATGGTCATAGAGAGCAGCTCCGATTATTCTTTGCCTGTCTGTCTGCCATAGATTAGCATAGAACTCCTGAACCATGTTCCTTCCCACTTTCGTTTCAGGATTGGCTAGGATTTCCCAGTTCCTGTTTCGAATTTGCTCTTGGATCTCCGGATACTCATCTTCCTTCAGGTCAAATTTGACTTCCGGGATCACTGATCTGTGACTCATTATTTTGTAGTAGTGGTCTGAATGTTCTTTAGTTAAGAACTTCCCTTGATTCCAAAGTGGCTTTGGAATATTCTCTTTCTTGCCTCTTGAGTTGGGTTGTTTTCCTTTAGGGGCCATGATCAAAGTGAGAATGTTTTTGTGATCACAGATAAGCACACCAAACTTAGAGGTTTGCTTGTCCTCAAGCAAAAGAGAAGAGAGAAGAGGAATAGGAGGAGAGCAAGTGTGGAATGGTGGATGAGGAGAGGGGCGCCGAAAGTGGTTATAAAGGGAGGGGGTGGGTAATTCGAAAATAAGAAAAAGATATAAGATAAAAGATATGATTTATAAAAGATAAACATGATAAGAAAAGGATATAAATTAAAAAAAGATATGAATGATTTTTAAAAATAAATTTGAAATATATATGATTTGAAAAAGATTTTAAAAGATAATGAAGTTTGAAAAGAGATTGGAAAAAGAGTTGGATTGGATTGAAAATTAATTGTCTTTATGGATTAAGATGCATGTAAAATTTTTGAAGTAGGGATTTTAGAAATTAGAGATTTTAGAAATTAGGATTAAAAGTTTTGAAATTGAAGGATGATATTTGGAAACATGTTTATGCAAGAGATCATGAATTAAAACATAAAATTTAGAAATTTTTTTGAAGAAAAACGAATTTTACCTCCTCCCCACCATCCTGGCGTTAAACGCCCAAACGCTGCATGTTTTGGGCGTTTAACACCCAAATGTTGCTTCTCCTGGGCGTTCAACGCCCAGCTGCTGCTTCTTTCTGGCGTTGAACGCCAGGAAGTCCTTTGTCACTGGGCGTTTTTCTGAACGCCTAGGATGCTATCAATCTGGCGTTAAACGCCCAGAAGGTGCTTCTTTATGGCGTTTAACGCCCAGATGGCTACCCTTACTGGCGTTGAACGCCCAGTGGGTGCTTCTGTTGGGCGTTGAACGCCCAAAACGTTTCTTACTGGCTTTTTGATGCCAGTAAGCTTTCCAAATTTCCCTGTAACTCTGTGAATTCAATCAATTGCTATTTCACCTTTTGAAGATACTCTGGCATCTACCTGTAAAACTTAATCAATTTAGAAAAAACAAATAAAATTTTGTGAATGGCTGGGTTGCCTCCCAACAAGCGCTTCTTTAATGTCATTAGCTGAACTATTACTGAGCTTTTAATCAAGTCTCAGTTTTGAGCATTCTTGCTCAAAATTGCCTTCAAGATAATGTTTAACTCTCTGTCCATTAACAATGAACTTTTTGTTAGATTCATTATCCTGAAGCTCTACGTATCCATATGGTGATACACTTGTAATTACATATGGACCTCTCCACCGAAATTTTAATTTCCCAGGGAATAATTTGAGCCTAGAATTAAATAGCAGAACTTTCTGCCCTGGCTCAAAGACTCTGGATGACAATTTCTTATCATGCCATCTTTTCGCTTTCTCTTTGTATATTTTTGTATTCTCGAAAGCATTGAGTCTAAATTCCTCTAGCTCATTTAGCTGGAGTAAACATTTTTCTCCAGCTAACTTGGCATCAAGGTTCAAGAATCTAGTTGCCCAGTAGGCCTTGTGTTCCAGTTCCACTGGCAAGTGACATCCCTTTCCATACACAAGCTGGTATGGAGAGGTCCCTATAGGGGTCTTGAATGCTGTTCTGTATGCCCACAGAGCATCATCCAAGCTCCTTGCCTAATCCCTTCTACGGTTAATTACAGTCCGTTCCAGGATTCTTTTGAGTTCTCTATTTGAGACTTCAGCTTGCCCATTAGTCTGTTGATGGTATGGAGTGGCTACCCTATGGCTAACTCCATAACGAACCAAAGCAGAGTAAAGCTGTTTATTGCAGAAATGACTGCCCCCATCACTGATTAATACTCTAGGGGTACCAAATCTGCTGAAGATGTATTTCTGGAGGAATTTTAACACTGTTTTAGTGTCATTAGTGGGTGTTACAATAGCCTCCACCCATTTGGATACATAATCCACTGCCACCAGAATATAAGTATTTGAGTATGATTGTGGGAAAGGTCCCATGAAGTCAATACCCCATACATCAAACAACTCAATCTCCAAGATCACTTGTTGAGGCATGGCATAACTATGAGGCAGATTGCCAGATCTTTGGCAACTGTCACAATTAAGTACAAACACTCGGGAATCTTTATAGAGAGTAGGCCAGTAGAAGCCACATTGGAGGACTCTTGTGGCTGTTCGTTCACTTCCAAAATGTCCTCCATATTGTGATCCATGGCAGTGCCATAGAATTTTCTGCGCTTCTTCCTTAGGCACACATCTACGGATTACTCCGTCTACACATCTCTTGAAGAGATATGGTTCATCCCAAAGATAGTACTTTGCATCTGTGATCAATTTCTTTGATTGCAGCCTACTGTACTCTTTGGGTATGAATCTCACTGCCTTGTAGTTTGCAATGTCTGCAAACCATGGCACTTCCTGGATGGCAAAGAGTTGCTCATCCGGAAAAGTTTCAGAGATCTCAGTGAGAGGGAGGGACGCCCCTTCTACTGGTTCTATTCGGGACAGGTGATCTGCTACTTGATTCTCTGTCCCTTTTCTGTCTCTTATTTCTATATCAAACTCTTGCAGAAGCAACACCCATCTGATGAGTCTGGGTTTTGAATCCTGCTTTGTGAGTAGATATTTAAGAGCAGCATGATCAATGTACACAATCACTTTTGATCCTACTAAATAGGATCTGAATTTGTCAATGGCGTAAACCACTGCAAGTAGCTCTTTTTCTGTGGTTGTGTAATTCTTCCGTGCGTCATTCAGAACACGGCTAGCATAGTAAATGACGTGCAGAAGCTTTTCATGCCTTTGTCCCAACACTGCACCAATGGCATGGTCACTGGCATCACACATCAATTCAAATGGTAATGTCCAGTCTGGTGCAGAGATGATTGGTGCTGTGACCAATTTAGCTTTTAGAGTCTCAAATGCTTGCAGACACTCTTTATCAAAGATAAATGGTGTGTCAGCAGCTAGCAGGTTGCTCAGAGGTTTGGCGATTTTTGAAAAATCCTTTATAAACCTCCTATAGAATCCTGCATGCCCCAGAAAGCTTCTGATTGCCTTAACATTGGCAGGTGGTGGTAATTTTTCAATTACCTCTACCTTAGCTTGATCCACCTCTATTCCCTTGTTCGAGATTTTGTGCCCAAGGACAATTCCTTCAGTCACCATAAAGTGACATTTTTCCCAGTTTAAAACCAGGTTAGTCTCTTGGCATCTCTTTAGAACAAGTGCTAGGTGGTCAAGACAGGAGCTGAATGAGTCTCCAAATACTGAAAAGTCGTCCATGAAGACTTCCAGAAATTTTTTCACCATATCAGAGAAAATTGAGAGCATGCACCTCTGAAAGGTTGCAGGTGCATTGCACAGGCCAAATGGCATCCTTCTGTATGCAAATACTCCAGATGGACATGTGAATGCCGTTTTCTCTTGATCTTTTAGATCTACTGCAATTTGATTATAACCTGAATATCCATCCAGGAAGCAGTAGTATTCATGACCTGCTAGTCTTTCTAGCATCTGGTCTATGAATGGTAAAGGAAAATGATCCTTTCTGGTGGCTGTATTGAGCCTTCTATAATCAATACACATATGCCACCCTGTAACTGTTCTTGTAGGAACCAATTCATTTTTTTCATTATAAACCACTGTCATGCCACCTTTCTTAGGGACAACTTGGACAGGACTCACCCAGGGGCTGTCAGAAATAGGATAAATAATTCCAGCCTCTAGTAATTTAGTGACCTCTTTCTGCACCACTTCTTTCATGGTTGGGTTCAGCCGCCTTTGTGGTTGAACCACTGGCTTGGCGTCATCCTCCAGTAAGATCTTGTGCATGCATCTGGCTGGGCTAATGCCCTTGAGATCACTGATGGACCACCCAAGAGCTGTCTTGTGTGTCCTTAGCACTTGAATTAGTGCTTCCTCTTCCTGTGGCTCTAAGATAGAGCTTATGATTACAGGGAAGGTATCACCTTCTCCCAGAAATGCATATTTCAGGGATGGTGGTAATGGTTTGAGTTCGGGTTTTGGAGGTTTCTCCTCTTCTTGAGGGATTTTCAGAGGTTCTATTATTTTCTCTGATTCCTCCAAATCAGGCTGAACATCTTTAAAGATGTCCTCTAGCTCTGATTCGAGACTCTCAGCCATGTTGACCTCTCTTACCAGGGAGTCAATAATATCAACACTCATGCAGTCATTTGGGGTGTCTGGATGTTGCATGGCTTTGACAACATTCAACTTAAACTCCTCCTCATTGACTCTCAAGGTTACTTCCCCTTTTTGGACATCAATGAGGGTTCGGCCAGTTGCTAGGAAAGGTCTTCCTAGAATGAGAGTTGCACTCTTGTGCTCCTCCATTTCCAGCACCACAAAGTCAGTAGGAAAGGCAAATGGCCCAACCTTGACAATCATGTCTTCAATCACGCCTGATGGGTATTTAATGGAGCCATCAGCAAGTTGAAGACATATCCTGGTTGGTTTGATTTCTTCAGTCAAACCAAGCTTTCTGATAGTAGATGTAGGTATTAGGTTGATACTTGCCCCAAGATCACATAAAGCTTGCTTGGTACAAGTACCCTCTAATGTGCATGGTATCATAAAGCTCCCGGGATTTTTAAGCTTCTCAGGTAAGCTTTTCAGAATGACTGCACTGCATTCTTCAGTGAGGTAAACTTTTTCAGTCTCCCTCCAATCCTTCTTATGACTTAAGATCTCTTTCATGAACTTAGCATAAGAGGGTATTTGCTCAAGTGCTTCTGCAAACGGAATCTTTATTTCAAGAGTCCTGAGATAGTCTGCAAAGCGGGCAAATTGCTTATCCTGTTCCGCTTGGCGGAGTTTTTGAGGATAAGGCATTTTGGCTTTGTATTCCTCAACCTTAGTTGCTGCAGGTTTATTGCCTGTAGAAGTGGGTCGGGAAGCCTTTTTAGAAGGGTAGCTATCAGCACTTGTATGTGACTGATTTCCCACTGGCGTTTGAATGCCAGGGGTGGAAGTTGGAGTGGCGTTAAACGCCAACTCCTTATTTGTTACTGGCGTCTGAACGCCAGAACTATGCTCCCTTTGGGCGTTCAACGCCGGATTCATGCTTGTTTCTGGCGTTGAACGCCAGGAATGAGCATGGTCTGGGCGTTCAGCGCCAATATTGTTCCTCTCTGGGCTCTGATTGTCCTCAGAGGGATTTTGATTGGCCATTTGTTCATTTCTTGGCTTCCTGCTATTTTGAAGTGAGGTTTTTAATGTTTTCCCACTTCTTAATTGAACTGCTTGGCATTCTTCTGCTATTTGTTTTGACAGTTACTTTTCTATTTGCTTTAACTGTACTTCCATATTCCTGTTAGCCATTCTTGTTTCCTGTAGTATTTCTTTGAATTCGCTTAGCTGCTTGGTTAGAAAGTCTAATTGCTGATTGATTTCATTAGCCTGATCTACAGGACTGAGTTCAGCAGTTACTGTTTTAGCTTCTTCTTTCATGGAAAGTCCACTGCTTAGGTACATATGTTGATTTCTGGCAACTGTATCAATAAGCTCTTGAGCTTCTTCAATTGTTTTTCTCATATGTATAGATCCACCAGCTGAGTGGTCTAGAGAAATCTGAGCTTTTTCTGTAAGCCCATAGTAGAAGATGTCTAATTGCACCCACTCTGAAAACATTTCAGAGGGGCATTTTCTTAGCATCTCTCTGTATCTCTCCCAGGCATCATAAAGGGATTCATTATCTCCTTGTTTGAAGCCTTGGATGCTTAGCCTAAGCTATGTCATCCGTTTTGGAGGGAAATAGTGATTCAGGAATTTTTCTGACAGCTGTTTCCATGTTTTTATGCTGTTCTTAGGCTGGTTATTTAACCACCTCTTAGCTTGATCTTTTACAGCAAATGGAAACAGTAATAATCTGTAGACATCCTGATCTACTTCCTTATCATGTAGTGTGTCAGCAATTTGTAAAAATTGTGCCAGAAACTCTGTAGGTTCTTCCCGTGGAAGACCAGAATACTGGCAGTTTTGCTACACTATGATAATGAGCTGAGGATTCAACTCAAAGCTACTAACTCCAATGGAGGGTATACAGATACTACTCCCATATGAAGCAGTAGTGGGGTTAGCATATGACCTCAGAGTCCTCCTAGATTGTTCATTCCCACTTAATTCCATGATGGAATAAAGGAGATGGTATGTATGTTGATATTATTTATTTTATAAAAATTTATTTTATAAAATAAAATAAAAACGAAATAAACAAAAGAAATTGAAAATATTTTGAAATTGAAATCTAAATTTTTATATAAAAATTTCGAAAAAAAAGTAGTTTAAAATTAGTTAAGAAAGATATATTTTTGAATTTTGAATTTTATGATGAAAGAGAAAAACACACAAAAGACACAAGACTTAAAATTTTTAGATCTAATGCTCCTTATTTTCGAAAATTTTGGAGGGAAAACACCAAGGAACACCAAACTTAAAAATTTTAAGGTCAAAACACAATAAAAACTCAAGAACACCTTGAAGATTCACAAAAACACCAAGAACAAAAGAAAGAACACCAAACTTAAAATTTTTAGAGAATTAAGACAAATTTTTGAAAATTAAAGAAAAATTAACAAGAAAACACCAAACTTAGAGTTTGGCACAAGATTCAATCAAGAAAATTATTTTTGAAAAAGATTTTAAAGAAGATACCCAATTATGAAGAACAACTACTAAAGCTCCAGCCAATTGGGCAGTAACTTCAGTGTTGATTTTAAAGATGTATTATATTTATGGATAAAAGTATAAATTTTTGAAAGTTAATGTTTTGAAAAAGCACAAGAAAAACAAGAAAAGACACAAAACAAGAAAAACTCAAGATCAAACAAGAAAAATAAACAAGAACAACTTAAAGATCAATGAAGAATAAATAACACAAAGTCGAAAATTAAAGAAAAATATAACATATGCAATTGACACCAAACTTAAAACAAAACACTAAACTCACGAAAAAATTGAAAATTGATAGATAAAAATAATAATTTTGAAAAATTCTTTTTGAAAAGGGGATAAAGGACTCAAGATTTAATGACTCTGTAGCAACAAAAATAAATTATTCCCAATCTAAGAAATAAAATAAACCTTTAGTTTGTTCAAACTCGAACAATCCCCGGCAACGGCGCCAAAAACTTGGTGCACGAAATTGTAATAACACTTTTTGCAATCCGCACAACTAACCAGCAAGTGCACTGGGTCGTCCAAGTAATACCTTATGTGAGTAAGGGTCGAATCCCACGGAGATTGTTGGTTTGAAGCAAGCTATATTTATTTTATTATTCTTAGTCAGGATGTCAATCAAAATTATCAGTTGGAATTATTAGATTGGAAAAATAAAAGAGAATAAAATCGTTACTTGTTGTGCAGTAATGGAAAATATGTTGGAGTTTTGGAGATGCTTTGTCCTCTGAATTTCTGCAATGTAATATTCAACTCAATTGTTTGTAAAGCACGTCTACGGCAAGCTGTATGTAGGGTGTCACCATTGTCAGTGGCTACTTCCCATCCTCTCAGTGAAAACGTTCCAGATGCTCTGTCACAGCATGGCTAATCAGCTGTTGGTTCTCAATCATGTTAGAATAGGATCCATTGATCTTTTTGCGTTTGTCATCACGCCCAGCAATCGCGAGTTTGAAGCTCGTCACAGCCATTCAATCCTTGAATCCTACTTCGAATACCACAGACAAGGTTTAGACTTTCCGGATCCTCAAGAATAGCCGCCATCAATTCTAGCTTATACCACGAAGATTCTGATGAAAGAATCTAAGAGAAGCTCATTCAATCTAATGTAGAACGGAGGTGTTTGTCAGGCACGCGTTCATGAGTTGAGAAAGGTGATGAGTGTCACGGATCATCACCTTCTCTATAATTAAGCGCGAATGAACATCTTAGATAGGAGCACACAAACGTTTGAGTGGAGAAATAAAAACAATTGCATTAATTCATCGAGACGCTGCAAAACTCCTCACCCCCAACAATGGAGTTTAGAGACTCATGCCGTCAAAAAGTATGTAATTCAGATCTGAAAATGTCATGAGGTACAAGATAAGTCTCTAAAAATTGTTTAAATAGTAAACTAGTAACCTAGGTTTACAGAATATGAGTAAACTAAGATAATTGGTGCAGAAATCCACTTCTGGGGCCCACTTGGTGTGTGCTGGGGCTGAGACTAAAGCTATCCACGAGCTGAGGCTTTTCTTGGACTTGAACTCCAAGTTATAACGTGTTTTGGGCGTTCAACTCCGGATCATGACGTGTTTCTGGCGTTTAACTCCAGACAGCAGCATGTACTTGGAGTTCAACGCCAAGTTACGTCGTCTATCTTCGTGCAAAGTATGAACTATTATATATTGCTGGAAAGCCCTGGATGTCTACTTTCCAACGCCGTTAAGAGCGCGCCAATTGAACTCCTATAGCTCCAAAAAATCCATTCCGATTGCAAGGAGGTCAGGATCCAACAGCATCAGCAGTCCTTTTTTAGCCTAACTCAGATTTTTGCTCAGCTCCCTCAATTTTAGCCAGAAATTACCTGAAATCACAGAAAAACACACAAACTCATAGTAAAGTCCAGAAATATGATTTTTGCCTAAAAACTAATAATATTCTACTAAAAACTAATTAAAACATACTAAAATCTACATGAAATTACCCCCAAAAAGCGTATAAAATATCCGCTCATCAGGAACCACTCATACTATACCTCGCTGTAGGAAGTCGGGCAATAGCCTCAGCACTAATTAGAGAAGATGAAGGGGGACAACAACCCGTCTACTTCATTAGTAAAGCACTACAGGGGTCAGAGCTGAACTACCAGAAAATAGAGAAGTTTTCCTACGCTTTGATACTCACATCCCGACGACTTCGCCCATACTTCCAAGCGCACACCATCAAAGTTCGGACCTACCAGCCCATAAAAGGAATACTGTAGAAAACAGATCTAGCAGGAAGAATCCTACAGTGGGCAATCGAGTTGTCCGAGTTCGACCTCCAGTACGAGGCACGAACAGCAGTCAAATCACAATACCTAGCCAACTTCATTGCAGAATTCACAGACACCACAGAAATCCCCATAGAGTGGAACATATACGTGGACGGTTCCTCAAATAAAGCCGGAAGCGGTGCAGGTGTGATAATCAAAAGCAACCAAGGAACCCAACTTGAGCTTTCCCTGAAATTCGGATTCCCAGCCTCAAACAACCAGGCGGAATACGAAGCGTTATTAGCTGGTTTGAAGCTGGCTAGAGAAGTTGGAGCTCAGAAAATCAACATCTACAGTAACTCACAAGTCGTTACCTCACAAATAACGGGAAGCTACCAAGCCAAAGACCCTACCATGAAAAAATATTTGGATAAAACCAAAGAACAGCTTGGACAACTTGGAGAATATAGGATCTGCCACATACTCCACGAGCAAAATGCCCGAGCTGACATGCTCTCAAAGCTAGCCAGCACCAAACCAGGGGGCAACAATAGAAGCCTCATCCAGGAAATACTACAGAACCCATCAATATCGGAAGAAGAAAAAATCCTAGCCATAACAGGTCGGGATCAAGGATGGATGACCCCCATAATTAACTACCTCAAAACAGAAGCGCTTTCCACAGATGAAAGGGAGGCAAAGAGGTTAAAAAGGGAGGCACAGTACTACACTATCATAAACAACATCCTATACAAAAGAGGGATCTCAACACCATTATTAAAATGCGTCCCGACATCCAATACAAAGGAAGTCTTGGAAGAAGTACACAGCGGCATTTGTGGCAACCATCTCGGAGCACAAGCTCTCACCAAAAAAGTACTCCGAGCAGGATTCTATTGGCCAACTCTATGAAAGAAAGCTATAGAATATGTAAAGACATGTCCACCATGTCAAAAGCATGCCAACTTTCACATCGCCCCGCCAGAAAAACTCATTAGCGTGACCTCACCCTGGCCATTGGCAAAATGGGGACTCGATCTTCTCGAACCCTTCCCACAGGGATCGGGACAAGTAAAATTCCTCATAGTAGGAGTAGACTATTTCACGAAATGGATCGAGGCAGAACCCCTAGCCAATGCTACTGCTCAAAGAAGCCGGAAATTCCTATATAGGAACATCGTTACAAGGTTTGGGGTCCCATACTCCATCACCACAGACAATGGCACCCAATTCACAGATGCAGGCTTCAGAAAGTTAGTGGCCGACTTGAATATAAAACACCACTTCACCTCCGTTGAACATCCCTAAGCCAATGGACAAGCCGAATCGGCCAACAAAGTCATATTGGCTGGATTGAAGCGTAGACTGCAAGAAGCAAAGGGGGCTTGGGCCGAGGAACTTCCACAAGTCCTATGGGCGTATCGGACGACCCTCCATTCCACCACGAACAAATCACCATTCCGACTAGCATACGAAGTTGAGGCAATGATTCCAATAGAGGTCGAAGAAGGATCTCCCCGAGTAGTCCACTACAATGAGCAAACAAATTCTCAACTCCAAAGAGAAGAGCTCGACCTACTTCCAGAAATCCAAGAAAGAGCTCGGATCAGAGAAGAGGCATTAGAGCGACAAATGGCTTCCAGGTATAATCAAAGGGTAGTGGCAAGAGATTTCGCAAAAAATGATCTCATCTTAATCCGAAATGATATTGGAACAACTCGACCTGGAGAAGGAAAGCTAGCAGCTAATTGGAAAGGACCCTACCGAGTCACAGAAGTACTTGGGAAGGGCTACTACAGACTGTCCGAACTCGAGGGATGAGAACTCCCCAGATCATGGCACACCTGTAACCTGAGAAGGTACTATAGTTAGATAAAAGTCTCATCACAAGACGCACTCTTTTTCCTGAAAGGGTTTTTTAATGAGGCGTCAAGATTGAGATTTAATCCGACTTAAGGGTATAAAAAACTCCCGCTTGTATATATTTGCACTTTCTTTAAATAAAAAATACATTTTAGATATTCTACAAATGCTCAAGACGCATTAATCTGAAGCATTCATCGACCGATTGTAAAGCAACAGATCGAACAAGAAGTGAAGAACAGATTCACTATACGATCTTGATAGGAATAATCGACCGACAAAGGTAAAAACGCGATTCACCTAAAGGTCGATTAAACCAGGATAGAAACCACAATCCACGAATCGGCAAAAGATGAATACAGAATAATGCAAGAAGTTATCGAAAGTGATCCCGAAAAAAGAACCTGACGAGGTCTTATGGATTGCTATATAATAACTTAAAAAAGACTGGCCGAATATTAAAAAATCAGATCAAACCAGTCCAAGTTATCAGCAAATCCCTGGAAAGAGGTCTGGCCAACCCTATTAAAGAGGAATTGCTATAACTTAGAAGAGATCGACCTAACGAAGTCGGTTTCCTACAAAACAAGTTGTAAAAGTAATCCCTGAAAGAGACCTGGCAAAGGTCCAAGAAAGAGGATTACAAAAACAACTTAGAAGAGATCGACCTAACGAAGTCGGTTTCCTACAAAACAAGTTGTAAAAGTAATCCCTGAAAGAGACCTACCAAAGGTCCAAGAAAGAGGATTACAAAAACAACTTAGAAGAGATCGACCTAACGAAGTCGGTTTCCTACAAAACAAGTTGTAAAAATAATCCCTGAAAGAGACCTGGCAAAGGTCCAAGAAAGAGGATTATAAAAATAACTTAGAAGAGATCGACCTAATGAAGTCGGTTTCCTACAAAACAAGTTGTAAAAGTAATCCCTGAAAGAGACCTACCTAAGGTCCAAGAAAGAGGATTACAAAAACAACTTAGAAGAGATCGACCTAACGAAGTCAGTCTCCTACAAAGATAAGTTATAAAAGTAATCCCTTAAAGAGACCTGGAAAAGGCACAGAAAAGAGGATTACAAAAATAACTTAGAAGGGGACCAACATAAAAGAAATCGGTTATAAGGCGCTAAAATACAAAACAAAAACAAGGAAACCGAAAAACAAGTTGGATCCCCCACAAGTCACAACCTCAAAAGGATCCAAGCTACAAACAAAAAGTATAAAAGCGATCTAAAGAGGCCAAGCAGCGAGATTCCGACAGACACCCTGCTAGAGCACAATGGAAGCATAGTATGATAAAGCTTCAAAAAGGCCACCGAAATCAACCTCAGAGAAACCATTTTTGTTTTCAAAATAAGTTGCTAAAAACAGCAACTAGAGTATCAACAGTCAATAAAACATCATTCACAAAAACAAGTTCAAAAGCCCACAAATCAGGCTATTTACACAAATATTCAGAAAAAAGATCAGCTAAGATCAGAAGCCTTCCCGGCAGCATCAGTACGGGGAGAAGGAGGGCGACTCTGAAGGGGCAAAGCATCTACGGTTCCATCATCCCGATTCAGAATCTGGCAATCCGGATCAGATGTAACGGGAGGAACAAAGGAGGTCGACACCTTAAGAGAAGGCATTGGGGGAGGATCAGCCTCATCATCATCCTGGTCATCACGGACAATCTTACCATCCCTCACGACATTGTCCAGGTTGATGAGAGTCAAGTCGGCATCAGGAGCAACAACCCGGAACTGCTCCATCAGGTTCTCGGAGGCAGCAGTTACGCTACCCACAAGGTGACCCTGAAGCTCACCATAATTAACCCGAGCAGTTTCCAAATCCTCCCGAAGATGCATCAATTCCCTATAAGCCGAGACATAGCTATCCTTATGTTTCAGTGCCATGTCCTCGGCCAGCTTCGAAGAAGCAGCCAAGGCAATAGAACTGGCCTTCTCACCCTCCAGCTCCTTCTCCACCTTCGCCAACTTCACCTCCAACTCCTCCTTCAGACCCTTGATTCGATCAAATTCCGACTTGGCCTCTTCCATGAAGGATTTTGTGGCATGAATCAGAATCCCCTGAACTGTTCAGAATATAGCCGCACCCATATGAGCCATCTTCACACTACTTTGGTGATAAAATCCAGATGCTGAAGAAGAGAAACGTCATCCATAGAAAGCCCACCATAGGGGGCAATTTGCTGGTCAACAAACTCGATAGCATCAAAATCTGGGACATCCAAGTTGAAGGGCTCGGATGTTTTTTGCTTCTTACTAGGAGGGGCACCAGAAGCTGCAGCAGAAGATTGTGGAGGATCGACCAGACGAACCCGAGGAGTAGGAACTGCTTTCCTTGGCCCGGGAGAACTAGGTACAGGAGGTTTAACTGGAACTTGAGAAGATCCCTCTCCGGCCGCCTTGGCCGAAATGTTTAAAGCAGCAGTTGCCTTCTTCGCCTTCTTGTAGGCCTTCATAGAATCATTATTCTTCGACATCTCTGAAAAACACAAAATCAACCACAAAAGACAAGTTACAACATAGGAGAAGAAAAGCTCGGAAGCAAGTATAAAAATAAATCAGACAGTACCCAAAGCAGCCCGAACCAAAGATGGATCACTCAAAAATCTCTTCGTATCCAGATGGGGAGGCTTCCCCCACAAATCTTCAAGAACAACTACAAAGGCCCGCTCAACCTCACTAAGCATTTCTCATGTGTAACGTGGCACTCTTACATTCTTTTGCCACTCTAGAGGAAAAGCAGGCTCATCATTTTCATCAAGAAAAAAGGGGCGGACCCCCCAATAGCACGGACTCAAAAAAAGTAGTTCTTAAAATCTTTAAACGACTCATCGTACATGGCAAAAACTTTATGCCCCTGGGCCGATCTGAAAGAAACCCAGGAAGCTTTCTTTTTGGAGGAACCTCCGGGCTTGGCCGAGACAAAAAGATAAAGGAAAAGAGTTTCAAAAGGTGTTATGTCCAACTCCTGGCAAAGAAGTTGAAAAATTTTAA
Source organism: Arachis hypogaea (assembly GCF_003086295.3). Classification (NCBI taxonomy): domain Eukaryota; kingdom Viridiplantae; phylum Streptophyta; class Magnoliopsida; order Fabales; family Fabaceae; genus Arachis; species Arachis hypogaea. Next base: position 104,163,485 of record NC_092044.1, read on the forward strand.
TAAAACCCCAGGAGTTCGGATGAAGTTGGGACGGAGCAATGTTACAGGACCACAACAAGTCAGTTTCAAAAGCAGTAAAAGGGAAAGTAACGTTTAATTGGCTGAAGAAGTATTCATAAGCATAGAAGGAGGGATGCTCCCCCTCGACGGAAGTCGGAAAACAAACTCTCTCATCAGAATCAGGGGCAACAAGCTCATAATCCCCCTCGTGGGCACTGTTACCACAAATCCTATGGCGCTTCCTCAGCTCTGTGCAAAATTCAGCATCCACAACAGAAACACACAACAAAACAAGGGAGTCCAGCCAATCGGACATCCCCTCGGAACTCTGGAAGACATCTCTACAATGTTATTGTGAGAAGACATGAGGCCAACTAATCCTACAAGTAAGAAAAGAAGATGGGGTTACTAAAAACATCTCGGACAAGGGAGAAAACAACCCAATGCGATACAGGCGACACAAACAGAAAAGGAAAACCCCAAGACTCAAACCAAAAACCTTGGGGCATCCTTTAGAGGCAATAATCAAGTAAGGTTTCTAGGAAAATCTACAGCTCCTACCCCAGCATTTCTCAAACAAGGAAAAGACTTCAAAAAGCAAGCATTTTCAAAAGCATAAAGTCATCACAGTTTACCAAGCAAAAAGTATTCCCAAACGACAAAGCGCGCTAAGTAGAAATCATTAAAGGTACAAACTTTCTCAAAATCAGAAACGAAAAGCAACCAAGCAAAGCGAGAAACAGATGCAGATTCTCTATCAGAAGCAACAACAAAACCCTAGAAAGACTCGACAGAAATGCCAAAAGAACGCAAATAAGCCAAGGAAAATGAATTTACAGTGACAAACAAATGCAAGATCATGAAAAGGTTCAAACTTTCAAACATGCAAAAGTCAAAGCTTCGCCAAAAAACTAAAAGTGAAGCCGCGAAAGAAACAAGAAAGTTAGTACCAACCTGGAAAAAGCAGCAAGCTTCAAAAGAAAACTGAAGATGGAAGACGGAATCTGGGAATGCCTCCTCACAAGCAAAGGAAAGAATGCGAACAAAGGGTAATGTCGCAGGGAGAAACGCGAAACTCCAGATGAAAATAGAAGCTCCAGAAACGCCAAAACGACGCCGCAAAAACAGAAGAGTGGAGAGAGCGGAGAAAAGAAGCTATGAAAACGCGAAAGAAGAGAAACCGTTTCTGGGCTTTCAAAAATCAAAATAAAGAGCCAAAAGGGAAACGGGGCAATTAATGCTAAATTTAAGGAAAGCATTAAACCCTCGCACGTTCCCAAAGCGCCGATATAAAAGCGCGCGCTTTTTAGAGGAAACGTGCTACACTCAAGAGCTGCTACAAAGGAATCGACAAAAGTGCTTGAGTTCGGCTCTACTAGAGAAGGACCAAAGTTGAGAACTCGGCCTCAAAAAAGAAACCGAGCTCAAGCAGGGGCACTGTTCATACCCTGGGTCGAGCCGTCCGAACCGGGATGTCCAGTAGCAAAGCGACCGACCTGTTTAGGTCAAGCGGACCGACTTCTTTACGAAGAACTCGGCCAAATCGACAGGAAAGCCCAGTAAAAGGCCCAAATGAAGGAACACAGCCCAATCCAAAGGTAGCCCAAGCCTACAGAGAGAAGGGCAGTTCCATTGAAAATAAGCTGACCTCACCCAAAGATAAGATAAGATAAGATAACTAACTTATCTTATCTAGAAAGGTCACTCTACAACCACTATAAATACACTGGAGCACCCAGGTATAACTCATACTCTGATTCTACTCAATACCTGCTTAATACCCTTGCTAACTTAAGCATCGGAGTCCCTTGCAGGTACCCCCACCCTCCGGGGACGAATATCAGCAGCACTTTCAGTCCCACAAGTCAGACACACCAGCTTCGGCCGCTACACACCTGCCGGACACGTCGGCTCCGACCAACACAGAAGATCTCGACCAAGATCGACCTACAGTTTCAGGTAACCCTCGGAACAGAATCTATTTTTGTAACTAAGAATAAAAAATGTTACAAAAGTAAGTAGCATTTTGTAACAAAATATTAGAACACAAATCTAAATTATTACAAAAAAGAGTTTATTTGTTAAATTTGTTATCACTTTTGTAACAAATTTTATTTTTTTATCAAAAAAATTTGTTACAAAATATTACTTTGTATTGTAACAGTTTCATTTTTTGTTACAAAAATTTTCTGTAACGGGACATACTGCAACGGGCCTTTTTCTGTTACAAATTCCTTTTGTTTCAAAATTTCGGTCTTTTGTAATAATTTTTTTGTTACAAATATTACTTTTTCTTGTAGTGAGAGCTTCTTTTTCAACCGGCTCTTCAGTAACTTGTGCTTCCGTACTTGCCACTTGTCCACTTATCAAGGTGATAGCCTTGCACTCCTCTCTTACATTTGAAATTGTGTTACCATGAAGGCTATTAGTGGTCCTCTGATCAATTTTATTAACTTTTGTGGCTAATTGACCCATCTGAATCTCCAAGTTCTTGATTGATGCTCTGGTTTCCTATATAAAACTTGCCATTTGTGCTTCCAAATCAGTAGTCTTTTGAGACTAAGGAGTTGCTTGCTGAGATGACTAAAACTGGTGGTTATTGAAATTATTCTATTGAAAATTGCCCTGAGAATTGTTATTCAAATTATGTAGCCTCTGAGGTTGCTCTCTCCACCCTAAATTTGGGTGATTTCTCCACCTCTGATTATAGGTTTTGGCATATGGATCATTATTGGGGTTTCTCGGATCATTCCCTATATAATTGACCTGTTCAGAAGAAAATTGAGCATAGTCATAATTCTCACCTTGAATGAAGTCACCATTCATGTCATATGGAAACTCTTGAGGGGCATTTTGAGCATTGACAGTAGAAACTTACATCCCACTCAAGTTTTGAGTAAGCATATTAATCTGTTGAGACATGGCTTTTTTCTGAGCAAGAATAGCATCCAAGGTCTCCACTTCCAAAACACCTTTCTCCTAAGGAGTCCAAGAGTTCACAAGATTCCAATTAGAGGAGTAAAGATATTGGTTATTAGCAACCAATTCTATAAGCTCAGTAGTCTCTTCAGGCATTTTTTTTCATATGCAATGAACTACTTACAGAATTATCTAAACACATTTTTGACATTTTACAGAGGCCCTCATAAAAGATCTCCAGCTGGGTCCATTTAGAAAACATGCTAGGGGGCATTACTTGGTCAGCAGCTCATACCTCTCCTAAGCTTCATAGAGGGTCTCACCATCTCTCTGTCTGAAGGTCTGAACATCCACCTTTAGCTTAGTCAGCTTCTGTGGTGGAAAGAATTTGGACAAAAATCCAGTAAATACCTTATCCCAAGTGTCCAGGCTCTCCTTGAGCTGAGAATCTAGCCACAACTTTGCTCTATCTCTCACAGCAAATGAAAAGAGCATGAGCTTGTAAACCTCAGAATTCACTCCATTTGTTTTCAGTGTCACAAATCAGCAGGAAGTTAGAGATAAATTGGTTTAGATCTTCCTGCGGGAGTCCATGATACTGACAATTTTGCTGCACCAGAGTGACTAACTGAGACTTTAGCTCAAAGTTGTTTGCAGCTATAGGAGGTGTAAACCCCGCTAAAATTAGTAAATACTTAGTCAATAAATCAAATATTAATTAGAAAAATTAGAAATATAAATATAATATTAATTAGGATAGAGATCTTCAAAACGAAAATTTTGACACTAATTTCAAAGAATTTGGCCCAAGATTGGGCCGAACAAGCCAAACTGGTTGAACCGGGACCAAAATGGGCCCAAGGTCCAATCGAGCCCACCCATTAAGTGAGAACCCAGGTTCTTCTTTCCCTTCTCTTCTTCATTTATGCTGGGAAACATTCCATGGAGGGGAAAGACCAAGAGAAAACCTAACCCTCATTCATATAATCAAACCATTATAACTTCCTCATCCGAGCTCTGATCGCTGCACTGTTTATGGTTACGCGTCCAGCACGTCGAGCTCTACAATTCTATCGGAACAATTTTTTTGGTAAGTCACTCTAGCACTCCAGCCTCTCCTTTCCCTCAATTTTCGAAAATTATGTGTTCCCAAGTTGAGAATTTGTTAATTTTGATTCTCTAGGTTCAAATTAGCTTTTGGAGCTTGTTGGTTTTGGCTCTCTTGGTCCGTGAATACAGTGAGGTTTCTTGCCTTGGCAAATTCTTTATTTTAAGTATGTAAATTCTGAATTTTGAATTATATATGTATGATAGGTGTGAACTAGGTGTATATATACAAGTATTGGAATTGAATTGTGGACATTTGAAGGCTTGGTGAAGGATTGGCGCCAAGGTCTTGGTGATTTTGTGAATTGTGGCTATGTGTATGGCTTAAGTGTTGCCTTGGACCAAACGCGAAAATCAGCCAAGGTATGGTTTAGGTTTCGCGTATTTAATATATAATGCTCTGTAAAAACTTGGGCTAGACGACCCTAGGATAAGTTGGAATGTAAAAGAACGTTTAATATTAGTATCCTTGTTGTTGAATTGTAATATGAGTTGTGTATTGGGTTACTGTTGTGGATAATGATAATAAGATGTGAATTGATGAATTTATGACTATGAACTTGTTGAAGGGATATATGAATGTCTTGGATAGATGGATGACAATTTGTTGATAATTTGCATGGTTGATATATGATATTGTGGAATTGGGTTATGGTAGTTATGGAAGGATTATTGTGGTAATGGTAAAGTGATGTTGTGTTGATTTTGGTGCTTATTAACTAGTTGGTGCTTTGATGAATTGATAACTAATGACTTGAGTACATGAGCATATGAGCTTAGAATTGGTAAATTATAATTTTGGTTGATGCATTTGGGAAGTGTGTGTATGTGTTGTTGATTTGAGGTATGGTTTATTATGGTGGTTGTGGTGGTAATGATATAGATAGGTTATGCTAATGGTAAGTTGAATTTTAAAGACAATGGAGGTTTGAAGTTTTGAACAAAAACTTGATTTTTACGAACTTTGATAGTCCATAACTCAAACCTCAAATTTTGGATGAAAATGAGATTTGTTTCAAATCAAAGAGGGTTTTATAAGCTTGAGAACAGTATAAATTTTGCGAAAAATCAATTTCTGTAGAGGAAGTTATGGACGCCAGAAATCTGGTGCAAAAATTGAAAATGTTTAAAATACAGCAGGATAAGAATTTCTGGTGTGTGCATACGCACACTGATGTGCGCACGCACCCAGCAGTAGCAATAACTTCATTTGTGCATACGCACGCCATGGTGTGCACACACGCACAGGGGTATGCTTACTGCTGGTAGCGCTCGCATAGGTGAGGCGCACGCACACGCTCTGCCTTTCACAAATTGTGCGCACGCACACACTTTGTTTTTTCAGCACTTGTATTTTTATGATTCAAACATGGTTTCGAACCTCTAAACCTTTATTTTTATCCTTTTAACCCTAGATATTATTAGTAAACTTAGTAATTAGTTGAAGCTAGGAAATTGAGGTAACTTGGGGATGAAGAAAAGGGTAAACATGATGAATTATGAGAGAATGATGTGAAAGCTAAATGAATATATGTTGCTATGGATAAGATGAATGATTATATGATGAATATGAATGGTTTTGAATATTATGCGGCTTATGAATTTAAGGATATCTGAGATACGAGTTTTCCTGAGTAACAAAATCGTGGCTTGCCACCACGTGTTCCAGGTTGAAACTCGATACTCTGTTGACCCTATGTCATAAGAGTGACCGGGCACGTATAAATTCCCAAGAATGTATATCCCCTATTGAGTGAGATATAAATGAATGAATGATTGTATGAATTATGAATGAATGAGAAATCTATGCATAAACTCATGGGGATGCGTGACAAGGGATAGTCTAAGGTTTTCAGACTTGTCGGGTTGGCTGGATAACCGACAGATGAGCCTCATCAGCCATAGGACAGGCATACATCATGTGCATTCTATTTGTTTTGTCTACTATACATTACTTGGGATTGCCTAACTGGATATATATTATGCTAATTGTTATATCTGTTACCTGCACTACCTGTTTCCTACTTGTACGTGAAATTGTTTGCTTATCTATCTCTGCTAAATCATTGGTGATGGAGGAGCGGAGGAAAGGTGGATCGGTTTGGTGATGATGTTAGGTTCAAGTAAATAAGTTTAGAATTCTTTAGAACACCTACCCTTTTTTATGGCTTCTGTTTAGAGTTTAAGTTTTATAATTGAGTGTTGGCATTTTTAGATTGCCTCTGGCATTCCTAGGACCTTATATATTATATGCGTGGCACATTTACCATGTTGAGAACCTCCAGTTCTTACCTTATACTGTGTTGTTATTTTCAGATGCAGGTCAAGAGGCTCCTCGCTAGGCGTCTGGATTCCTGAAGTAGAGTGCTCCGTGAGTCCTTTTGATTATCAGTATATGTACATATGTGCTTAGCTTTCTCTCCAAGAAACTTGTTTATTTTGTCTCTCTTAGAGGTTTAAGGAGAGTTAAGGCTTTATTTCTGTATTTTGGGTATTTTGGGATACTTGTATATGTGTGTAAATATTCTCCGGCCAGACTTGGCTTCACAGGCTGACTCAGGGGCTAGTTATGCTATATTCTTGGCTATCCATTCACTCTTTCGCTAATTCATAGCTATGACCTTTAGGTTTCTTAGCACGCAAGTAATTCCGTTTTCTACGCGTTGCACTTTTTATTTTGCGATTTTGCTTTACCCGTTTTTCAAGTATATTATATTTTTCCGCTATTATATGTATGTATTTTATTTTAAAGGTCCGTAATACCACACTATCTCTGTTCTACGACTTAAGCGTAAGCTCTGTGTAGTAGGGTGTTATAGGAAGTACCACAATACTGTTCCCATAGAGATCTGGATTGGGGACAGTGTATGAGATAAGCACTCTTTTAGGTTGTTCATTCTCATTCTGATTGCCTGCATTAGTATTAACATGATTGGGATCTATAGTGGACTCTGCAGCTTCCTTTTCAAAGGTCTCACTGAGATTTTCACTAGCCTTGTAAAGGCTAGCTTGTTGCAAGCGCCGCCTCAAAGTCCTTTCAGGTTCAAGATCAAAATCAAGAAGAGGCTCTTTATCCCTATTCCTACTCATAAACAAATAGAAAACAAAGAAAAGTAAGAATCTCTACGTTAAAGTACAGAAAATTTTCAATGAGATAACCTATATAAAAAATAAGATGAAATAAACTGAACAACTAAAGCAAAAATTCAAAATTCACTGAAAGATTAGGATAATATATATATTGGAGAATTAAGAGAAATATAAAAATATATAAAATTAACTAGGGATACCAAACTTAATTTATATATATATATATATATATATATATATATATATATATATATATATATTGAAGAATTAACAGAAATATAAAAATAAATAAAATTAACTAGGGATATCAAACTTAATTTCAAAGATTAAAGAGAAGTTAATTGATGCAAAAATAAAAAAAAATCAAAGCTAAGAAGAAAATAACTAATAAAATAAACGAATAAAATTTGTGTCTCGAACACAATGAAACAATAAGGAATAAAAATAAATAAATAAAAAAGCAACGACAATAAAGGAAAATTAAAGTGGACGTAATGGGTAAAGACTCTTAAAGAACTAATAAAGAAAAATGAAAGTTAAAAGGAAATAAACAATGAAGCACGAAGACAGGGGGATTTAAACTAAATAACAATTAGAAAAAGAAAAGAAAATGAAATTGGAATTTGTAAATTAAAGAAAATTAATTGAAAAAGAAAAATTATTTGATCTAGATAATCAAATAATTGGTAGTTATTAATCACAGTCAATTTCCGATAACGGCGCCAAAAATTTGGTGCGGAATTTATAACTCACAAACTAACTGGCAAGTGCGCTAGGTCATACCAAGTAATACCTCAGGTGAGTGAGAGTCGATCTTACGAAAATTGATGGATCAAGCAACAATAATTAAGTGATTTGCTTAGTCAGACAGAAATTGGTTTTTTGAGAATTAATTGCATTAAATAGTAAAATTTGAGAATTAGAAAGCAAGCAGTAAACGGGTTGTGAAATATATGAGTAAAACATTTAAGGTTTTAGAGATGTTTATTTTCTGAATTAATTTTTCTTACCAACTATTTTAATCATGTAAGATTCAATTCATGGCAAACTATATGTGACTAAACCCTAATTCCTTAGACCTTTTTAATCTCCTCTAAGCTTCATCAACCGTCAATTGCTTGGTCACTTGACTCCGATTAGAGGGTTAAGTTCAAATCTAGTTTATGTGCCAGAGAAACCCTAATTATCCAAATATAAGAGGATTATATGTCACGTATCCCGTTAAGTCCAGATAATTAGAAATTTAGAAGAAATTATTTTCAAGCTGTTGTTCAAGCGAGACTCTCTAGAGAACCACAATCGAGCCTGTTATTCAAGTGATACAATCCTCTAGAGATAACTCTCCCGAGATTCACAAGAACTTAAATAGAATAAGGGTCATACTTCCGTTCCACCTAGATTCATAAGATGAAGAACGAAAACAAATTCTTGAAATTGAAATCAAAATAATAATTAAAATAGAAGAGTAATAGTATCAATCCATACAATAAATAGAGCTCCTAACCTTAACAGTGGAGGTTTAGTTGCTCATGGTTCAGACTGAAAAACTGTAAAGTGCGGAATGAGGTCTGAGAAAAGAGAAGAGCACGAAGGGTTGAATCATTTCCCTTTTATATCTAATCCTAATTAAATATAAAATATATTTTATAAAACTAAATAATATCTTTTCCTATTTATAATTAAAATAAACGTTTAATCAAAATTAATTAAGATCTTTGTGCAAGCCTTAATGGATGAATGGGGACCACCACTTCTCATTAAGCTGGCACCTAACTTCAATATTCTGAAATTAGACTTGGAGTGGGCGGTGAGCAATTGAGGCATTCTTGTAGTTTTGGCGGAACGCATTTGGAAGCCTTTCTCTTGTCCTGGCGCCTATGCAGCGCACAACTCACGTGAAGGTCTTCCTTTGGCATCTAACTTGGAAAATCCCAAGTTAGGCGCCACCAAAACCAAATTGCTGGAGAAAAAGTGTACACTATTATACATTATTGGAAAGCTCTAAAAGTTAGCTTTCCAATGCCACTAAAGTCACGTCAATTGGACATCTGTAGCTCAAGTTATTTCTATTGGAGTGCAGGAAGGTCAGGGTAGCATCATTCACTTTCTTCTTTTTTTCTACAAAATCTCTATCAAATCCATCCGAATGCTACTTGAAATAAAGAGAATTGCACACAACTCAAAGTAGCATCCATAGTGGCTAAAAGATATTTAAATCTTGATTAAACTCAACAATTTGAATGTAAATTTATTAGGAAAAGATAAAAAAAAGATGCTCACGCATCAATGGCGAGCCTTTGAGCAATAAACAAATTAAAATGTGATGAGCGAATCTTAAAAATAATAAATCAAACTTTGAATCATGAAGCTAAAAAATAAAGAAATTTTGTGATTGTCACGGATTTTTTGGATTAGTGGGGTAGTAGAATTTTTATAAGAAAAAAATGTCACCCTCAGTGGACTGTTCACCGCAGATGTTTCTGGTAGGCCGTGCTACGTTATTCAGGTGCGCGAGTTGAAAAGTGGAGGGACGGCAAGCTTGGAGATGTCTTTTGACGAGGATGATATCTAAGTTGAAATAGACTTTGAGGTAGAAGCAGGATGGGAGAAGATTGGCGAGGTAGTTCTGATAGAAGTTGAAGCGGCAGTCGAGGATAGAACGGATTGAGGTGGAGATGAGGGTGGTATCTAAGAGTAAATACCCATAGTCGTCCCTGAGATTCACGTAAATACTCAATCTAATCCTTAAGATCCCGATTTTTCCATTGTAGTCCTCCAGATAGAGCTCCGAGCACTCAAAGTGGTCCCTGGCCATATTTTAGGTGATAAGTCATCACCGGAGCGCTGACGTGGCCTCGGATTGCCACGCTGGAGGAGTCCAACGGCTAGCTGAGCTAGCTAATTTCTAATATGTACCCATGTTGGTCTCTCGTATTATATGTAACCCTAAATCCCCAAATTTTTATACAGTTCATCTCCTCTTCGTCTTCATCTCTTCTTCTTTTTCATACACTGCTTGCTGTTCATACTCTTCCGTCTGGGGCCGCTACTCATGTCGATGATGGGTGGTGGTAGCACTGCAGGTGGAAGCTCTATTCATACTCTTTACCACTAATGTTTCCACCACGATGAACTTGGTTGATGATGGGCAATTACAATCTTTATAAGCTGTTTTAGTTCAAACCAAAGCTGGCCATAATACATCTTTTTTCAGTGTTTCAGTAAATTAAAAATTCTTCTACAGTAAAAGTTGTAAGTACAAATAGCCTAAAAAATTGTAGCAAAAAATTACGAAAAAAATTAAGCAAAAGCTTAGGTGTTACATATGTAAAGAGAAAAGAAAATGAATCAGGAGACAATTGGAATGGTATTAGTGACGTTGCCAGGTCAGCATTCACAAGTACAAATATTTCTAGACCCTTGAACTACACGTTGTGATCTTTGGGAATGAAGCTTGATGTTCACCACTTTCCCAGCCATCTGTAGCATCATCATAAACAGAACAATGCCATAGTTAAAGGAGAACAATGCCATTCAATTCCTAAAAAAAAGTAGTCTAAGAATACTGAGGGTCAAGCATATCGAAAAATGACAAAACAGAAAATAACAAACCATTCTTCAAACCAAGTCTTCAGGACCCAATGGTTGAGCTGGACTAGAATACAGGAAATGCCTTGAGTACTGGAAAACAAAATAAAAGCAATTAATGCCAAATAGGAAAGCAAGAAAATAAACTAAATATCAATTTTAGAAAAATAACAAATATGTAGGGTGATTAGTGGTTATATTGCACGGGGCATAAATTATGCTTAAACTTGCCATTGGCATTGGAAAATAGTAGAAAGTTTTTGCAAGGTTTCAACAGCAAAAGACTGTACATAACCCAGAACACAAATCTTGGAAAAATTTTGTTACATTTCTTTTATACGAGCAACACTAATACCTTTCAAAAAATTTAGAAGCCAACCTGGCCTCACAGCATCAAAGGAAGAGACAAACAAGGCTATCTGCATGTGTGGCAAAAATGTCAATCTCTTAGCACTTTCCACCAAAAAATAAAAATAAAACATAAAGCTACAATTCAGTTAAGCTGGCATACAAGAATGCAGCCAGATCCACAAGAAATCGCAGTGGCAATTGCGTGCATGGCAAGACATATACTTTTCTATGGAACAACTTTATGGTGTATTTGAAAAGCACTAGGTGAACCTAAAGCAGTTTTCATTGGGTGTGCATAGAGGTTTTGGTAAAATGAAAGAACAAAATCCTGAGATAACCTGCATTCTGTGTTACTCTTTAGTGCCCTTAGCTGCAACAAAATGCTTGCACCTTTAAGTGCCTCCTTGCACTGAAATCTCTTGGGGATTGGATTATGATTTTAGTTTCTGTTCAGTGTTATGCCGATGGGTCTAGATCACCTAAACATGCCTTGTTGTCCAGAGAATATACCATAATTCTTTCTGCATTTTTTTTGAAGTCACCCCCATGATAAAACATGATGTCCAACTTCTCTTCCATCTGTAAGAAATTTTAAATTTTCACTTAATACAGGCAGAATTTGAAAGCCTACTAATGCATTAAAAAAAACACTACAAGAAAATATATTTTTCCAATCCTGCATACATCTTCCTGTTTTATCCTTGTTTCATTCGAGTTAAATAGAGCAACCCCACAAACCCCAGCCAGCCTTCAAATCCTAGACACTACAATGACACCAAAACTCCAGAACCTCAACTACACTAACAACTTGCATATCATCAATCAACATTGTATTGAAAATACAAAGTAAAAAAAAAAAAGAAGGTTACCTTGAGTTTGATCACAAAGTCAGAACCTCGTGTTTCTTGTGAAGGAGGGGAAGAACGATAACAACTTTTGGTTGGATTACTTCTTCTCTCAAAATTTTCAAGCCAGCGAATACAACCCTACGGCTACGCCATTCATGGAGAGATGAAAAAGAAGTCAGAGGGTGGAAGAAGAAGAGACGAGTGAAGTGAAGTATTTGTGTTGGGAGAGAAAACTGTTTTTTCATATTAAATAACATCTAAACGGCGTCGTTTTTGACTATCAAGGGCGCCAAACTAAAACGACGACGTTTTGGACCCCTCCTACGTGGTAATCTGAGGCCACGTCAGTGCTCCGATATGACTCATCACCTGAAATATGACCAGGGACTACTTTGAGTACTCAAAGCTCTATCTGGAGGACTACAATAGAAAAATTGGGATCTTGAGGACTAAATTGAGTATTTACACGAATATCAAAAATGAATATGGGTATTACTCTGGTATCTAATTAAATTTTTGATATTACAAATTCACCCTTGCATTTTTTTTGTTATTTCAAAAAGCATCCTAGAGCTTGAAGGTCCTTTATATACTTTCCTCACCGAAGAAGCCTCCATCAATCAATATCATTATCAAGAATTAAAAGAAGTGGACCCATATATTTATGACTCAACTAGAATCTCTCCTCTGGAGAGCAAAGACCTAGTATTTAGAAATCAGAGTCAGACAGAAAGGAAAAAGAAGTAAAGATGTCTAACGATGAAGTTCACATAGTTATGTTCCCATTTCTTGCATTTGGTCACATTAGTCCCTTTGTTCAACTCTCAAACAAGTTGTTCTCTCAAACAAGAATCCGCATCACGTTCCTCTCAGCTTCATCAAACATCCCCAGAATCAGATCTACACTGAACCTCAACCCATCCATTGAAATTGTTCCACTTCACTTCCCAAATCATCATGATACAAAAACAGTAACAAGCACTGCTGAATTGCCACCACATTTGGCCGAAAACCTCGTCCATGCACTTGATCTAACACAAACTCACGTGAGGTCACTCTTGTCACAACTCAAACCCCATTTTGTGTTCTTTGACTTTGCACAAAACTGGCTTCCCAAGTTGGCTTCTGAGCTTGGAATCAAGTCCGTTCATTTCTCTGTCTACTCTGCAATATCTGATTCCTACATTACTGTGCCTTCAAGATTTGCATCTCTTGAAGATGGCAAAACCATTACTTTTCAGGATCTTATGAAACCACCCCCTGGTTACCCTCAAAGTTCTAACCTTTTTCTCAATGAGTTTGAGGCCAAGGATTTCATGTTCCTCTTCAAAAGATTTGGTGAGATCACTCAACTCTAATCTTATCTTAATACACTTTCAAAATTAGTAATGTGTATTCGATGTTTGTATATCACTTCTCACCTTTTATTTTTTTATTTTTTTATTTTATCTTTTTTCACACATAAATAAGTTTTATAACTGTGAAACTTCGGTAATACCATATAACTAAAATTAACGTTATATTTGTACGGGTAAAGTTGGAAAAAGTAATAAAGTTATCTCTAATATTTAAATTTTTAATGTTTTAATAGAATTGATAGTGAGACAAAATTGAAATAATATTAAAATTTTAAAGACTTAAATAAGATGAAAATATTAGAAAAAAAAAAAAGCAATACATTAGTCTTAGAAAAATTACCAAATCAAATAAAATGAAAATATTAGGAAAAAAAATACATTATTTTTAGAAGAATTACCAAATCAAATAAAATGAAAATAAATTTTAATGGAATAAATTACATTTATATATTCAAAATTTTTACTCGTCATAAAATATTCCTAGATGACTAGTAAATAAACTTTTAGAAAAAGAAAAAAAATGAGTATAATACATATATAATATATAATAAAGTATAAATTACATCTTTTTTATTTCTAATATATCGAATTTCTTTTAATATTTAATTTAAATAAATTTTATTTTAACTTAGAAATAAATTTTAATTTTATTCTTTAATAATATCGATTTTTTATGATATATAATTATTTAATTATTTTTTAATCACATTTAAGTAAATTACACTTAATCATATTACTTTCATTTTAAATAATTTTTTAATTTTACTTTAAAAAAATTTTACTCATCATAAAATATTTGTAGAATGATTAGTACATAAATTTGTAGAAAAAAAAAGTATGGTGCATATACAATAAAATATAAATTATACCTTCTTTTCTTTTTCGAAAATTTATATACTAGTGACATTCTACAAGTATGAATAAAAATCTTGAATTCGTAATATAATTCATTCATTTAAAATTTATTATCATTTTACTTGATTTGGTAATTTTTTTAAGAATAATGTATCATTTTTATTTCCAACGTTTTCGTCTTATTTAAGTTCTTAATGTTTTGAAATCGGTTCAATTTTGTCCCACCGTTCATTTGTTAATATATCACTAATCTCATGATAACATTAAGACAATTTTAAAATGTTAGAGAATTAAATAAAAAATTTTAAATATTAAAAACATCTTTAAAATTTATCATAATATTTAAAGACAAAAACAATATTTTTTTCTATTTTTATTTATAAAAAGTTTATTATATAATCAGTATTATTTTTATCTTTAACATTTAATTTTAATTTTTGGATTAACTTTCGATATGTTTTAACTATATTATGCGGTGAACATCTGATGTGACATTTTTTATGTTCATATAACTTATACGCCAATCTAGGATTGTCATGTATTACTGCCATATCAGTATATGATTTTCATGTTAGTATTCTTGTTTAACAGTTGAGTGATGATATATAATTAAAATATATTTAAAAATAAAATTAAAATAAATTAAATACTAAAAATATTTTTTAATTGTTTTATAAATTTTAATAACAAAAAATACACTTTATTATTCTTTAATTCTTCTTGTAAGATTGACCTTACAATGTTTTAATTTTTCATATTATTTGATAAACTTTTGACATTATAGGGGACCATTTTAATTTTAAAGTTTAATAGACCAGAATTAAAAATTATGGGTAATTCACATTCATAAATCATTTCAGCTTTAGAATTATACCAATGTCTTATTATAATTTTCGTTACATGTATGTCTTAAATAATTCTATGTAAATTGAAACAATTGAACTCGATTTATATTTTTTGGATATAAATCAAATCAATTAAGGTCGAATTTAGGGTGATACATGGTAAATCAAATGAATTGGATTTGATTTAATATATGAGCATTTGTATTCAATGTATATCGATGGAAATTTCTAACATAAGTAAATAGAATCTAATAGTGTTGTTCAACGCTATATAGTAGTATAAATCGAATCAAGCTAATTTATGTGTCAATTAGATTCGATTTACTAAGGAAGCTAAGTATTCAGTAAATTGTATCAGTTTACATTGAATACAAATTGCTCATATACTAAATCGAGTCTAATTCATTCGATTTACTATATATCACTCTAAATGGACGCCAATTGATTCGATTTACATTGAGGAGGTGTAAATTGAGTTCAGTTGTTTCGATTTACATAGAATCATTCATGACATACATGTAACAAAAATTAAAATAAGATATTAGTGTAATTTTGAAGCTGAAATAGATAACATTTCCTTTAATATATATTAGCATATAATATTTTTATTTGTATGGTGCAAAACTTAGGTGAGAACTCAATAAGTGGCTACGAGAGAGTGATGCAAAGCCTCAGTGAATGCTCATTTGCATTGTTCAAGTCATGCAAGGAAATGGAAGGACCCTACTTAGACTACATAGAAAATCAGTTCAAGAAACCAATTCTATTAACTGGTCCGTTAGTCCCATTAGAGCCATCAAATGACGTTCTTGATGAAAAATGGTCAAAATGGTTGGAAAAATTCCCACCAAAATCTGTGATACTATGCTCATTTGGAAGTGAAACATTTCTCAATGATGAACAAATCAATGAGCTAGCAACTGGGTTAGAACTCACTGAATTGCCATTCATCTTGGTCCTGAATTTCCCGTCAAATCTTAATGCTGAAAATGAGTTACAAAGAGCACTGCCAAAAGGGTTCTTGGAAAGGGTTAGAGAGAGAGGTTTTGTTCACACTGGTTGGTTGCAACAACAACTTTTGTTGAAACATAAAAGTGTTGGATGTTATGTGTGTCATGGTGGATTCAGTTCTGTGATTGAAGCTATGGCCAATGATTGCCAACTTGTGTTGTTGCCTTTCAAAGGTGACCAATTCTTCAATTCTAAGCTCATAGCTATAGATTTGGAAGCAGGGATTCAGGTCAATAGAAGAGATGAAGATGGGTATTTTGGTAAATGTGATATAGTGAAGGCTGTGAAAATTGTCATGGTGGAAGGTGACAAAGATCCAGGGAAGAACATTAGAAAGAATCACATGAATTGGAGGAATTTTCTTTTGAATGAGGGAATTCAGAACAAGTTTATCACAGATCTTGTTGCCCATTTGAAGTCTCTGGCATATGCCTAGGTCTTCATATTTTGGTCGAACAATAACCCGAATATTTTGTGAACATCTAAAAATAAGTGTTTTAATTAAGTATTTATTTGTTGTTGAAAATTTATGTACAGTTGATCGCTAAAATAGTTAAATAATTTGACAAATTTAACTAAATTGTCATCTAACTACTATCAGCTGTTAATTTTAGATAAAATTAATTGTACCTAAATTTTCATCTTATTTGTTTTTTATTATTTTAATAAAATTGTAAGTTTTATTATTGTCTTCATTAAAGTTGATAAGTATCTAAATAAATCCTATAAGACATTATTAAACAACAATTGTTGTGTTTCTACATTATTGTTTTACTTAGCTTTGAGTATTATAATGTTGACTTTTGCTTCAAATCAAAAATGGAAAAAACATGGTAAACAATTTCACGAGTTTTTTTTTTTTCTTTTGGATGAACTATAGATTTGTTTATGGTAGGAAAGTTAAATTTGGTCATTAAAGGACCAACCTTGAAAATACTAAATTAGTGGCTCAGATGCATCCACGTAGATTTTTCTTTTAAATTATGGCCCACTAAGAATTACAATTTACAAAATAACTAGTGTATGTTTTCGTACTATGCATGGGATAATACATAAAATTATATTAAAAATTTTATTAAAAAATTAAATAATCTATATAATTATTATTATTATTATAAATATTTTATAAAGTTATAATTAAAATCAAATTCTTAAAATTTTTAATATTAAAATATTAAAAATAATTAGTATTTATCTTAATTAATTTGAGTTTGTTAAATGATCATCTCACTCGTCCGCTTAAACAACTATTAGGAGTTAGAATCTCGTCTTGTATATATAGCAATTCATTGGCTAGCGATAAACCCTTAATAAAAGGAGTATCAATACGTGGTTAGACTTGGCAGGAGGTTTCGAATACGCAGGTACCCGACCCGTCTATACCCGGATGAAAAGGGTAATAACTTGACTCGAGTCGGGACAGATTTTGCTTAAGATAGGTATCGTCGGGTTTAGGGTGTACCCGCCCCGAATATATACATATAAACACTTTTTAGTAATTAGGATTTGCCTCACATCACACATGATTCATAACTTCAGTCTATACTCTATAGCTATGCAACATAAACTCAATCATCCTCACCTAAAATCTTCTTCTTCTCGACTTCTTCACAAAAAAACCACATAGCTCCTGTCATGTTGTTGCTGAGTCCATCGCCGCTTAACTATTCACAACTCCCATCTTCCTTCACAGCCAGAGATGAACTCACGTTTAATATAGAGTGGCATTTGCCCCCACAATTTTTTTTGAAAAAAATTAATACTTATATACATATGTACCACTTATTATATTATATTTGTCTCAAAATAAAATATAAATAGTTCTTTTGTATTTTATGTTAAAAAATATTTTGTTAAACTTAACACATAATAATAATTATATTGTTAAATTTAATTTAGTATGAAAAATAAATAAATACACTAAAAAATTAGTGATAATTAATTATATTATATTAGTTAATTAATTAATAATTAAATTAAAACTTAGTTTTCTAATTAAATACAACTTAAATTATTAGTGATTTTTTAAAAATTGTTTAAGATAAAAAATATATTTTCTATGTATTAATATATTGTAATTATTTTGGTTAAAAAATTTATTTATACTATAAAAATTATAATAAGTAGATTTGACAATTAAGTAAAATAATTGTTTAAAAATATATATAAAAAATAATATTTAATCATGCTAAAAATAAAAAAGTCCTTATAAATATATTTTTGTTATTTTAAATATTATACTATGTGTATAAATTATATTTTTATTATTTTAAATATTATAATAATGATTGTGTGTATATTTCTAGTTCTTATCGATATGTATTAGATAGTTCTAATTTTAAATTTTGAATATATCTAAACCAATTTAGATTGATCAAGTGATCAACTTAGTCGTCCGCTTAAATAAGTATTGAGGGTTCGAATTCTGTCTCGTATGTATAGCAACTCGTTGCCGGCCAATTGTAGATTCTTAAATGGAATTCAAATTCATGACGGATTAGTCCTTAACTTGTTGAATATCGTGGGAAGCAAAAAAAATTATCTATACCTAAATTTTATTATATTTTTGTCCCCATTACTAAATTTTTCTGGGTTCGTCACTATTCACAGCTTATGTCATCATCGCTGCTCATCCCGTTACCGTCGTTGTTGAGCCCGTCGCCACCATTCTCATGCCGAATTTCTTTTCTCTAGGTAAATTTCTCTCTCTCTCTCATTGTGAGTCTGTTAAATTCTTCTATTCATACATTGATATTTAAATTATAAAAAAATTAATTTTCATATTTTATAAAATATCATACTGGCGGTAATTGTAAATATGACGCTATTTAAAATTAAATAAAGTAACATAGATAAAACAAATAAAAAAAATAAAAAATTACTTAATCTTATATAAAATTTACCTATAAAATTCTGTACCAAAAAATAATTTAATTTTAGTATATTAATAATATAAAATATTTTATATAATCATTCAATTCAATTAGATTTATCTATTTAGGTCATTATTGAAAATAAATTTAAGATACTAACATACAATTACTTTAAATTAAGCAATAATTATCAATATTATATAAAGGACACACTATTTTACTAAGAATGATTGCCATAAGGAATAATTTTTCAATTTTCTATACTAATATTAGAAAGTTTATATAATACTATATAATAATATTATCATTATTAATACTATATGATATCAAAACAAAAAAAATCACCGTGCTAATATAATATTATTAATATTATATAAATCATATTTGTATTTATTTTTCTGTGCATATATAATATTTAATTAACATATTAAGACATATATAATATTTTGTTAATACATATATAATATAAAGTGATTTATAAATTATTATTAATTCGTATATAATGTATAATTAAATTTAATAAATTTAATTAGAATAAATAATAAATTATTTATTTTATTTCAGACTTTATAAATGAATAAATTAATTAACTAATATAATAAATTATAATTAATGTAGTAAAATTAATTAAGTAATATATATTATAATAAATTATATTAATATTTAAATATCTAATCAAATCAATTAGTTGATATAATTAAGTTATGGTAATAAATTGTATTGAATGAGTTAAAATAATTAAATCAGAAAACACTTTCTAGAACATGTCACGTAAGCTCCATCATTAAGTGCAGACATCCAATTTTTATATAATAGAATAGATTTTGATCTGATTTTTAATTTAGTGTACTACGGTTCAATTCTATGTGTTTTGAAGGCTTCCAAATCAAAATCTAACCCTCTTGATAAAGAAGAAAAAGCTGGTGGTGATAAATCTGAAGTGTTTGATGTCAATGATGATTAAAAAAAAAAAAAAGCAGCAAAATTGGACTATATTCTGAAACTTTCAATTTCTCATTTGAATGGCTGTGTTTGTCATTATTAGCACTTATGTCTGGTTTTTGTGGAGCAAGAAAGTGAAAAAACTTGAAACTTTCTAGTTTCTAGTGAGGGAAGAGTTTGAGTACAAAGTGGTTATGAGGTTGTTGGTGAAGGATAATACCTATAATGTTGATAATGATAGTATTGCTTTCATAGTTGTTCCTCTTTTTTGAGTTTAAAACCACCTCTCTTTCCATCTTCAATTATCACAAATATTTATAAAATTATAGGCTTAAATTAAAAGCTTTTTTGTAAAAGACATAACCAAAAACAACTCCACAATTGATAAAAAAAAGTTAGATACTATTCTAATCTTTTAAAAAACTAAAATATACTTTTACTAGGTTAAATTTTTTTTTATAAATTATGTCTCGTAAACTATATGGCTCATGAATTAAAAGAGAAATGATGTCAATTTAATAGTTAGAACATCTAAAATAGTTGACACACTATCAAAACGACATTTTTATTTTGATTGAGAACAAAAAAAATCTTATTATTTTATCATTGTCTAGAGTAATAAGAGAGTGCCAAGTTATCGGCTCATCATTCTATTTAGTAAGGGTCTATTTGCAAAATTTCAAAAAATATTTTTTTTCAGTTTTTAATTTATAAAAAATTATATTAATTGTGTTTGATACAATTTTTTAGATATATTTTTAATTTTTTTAAAAAAATTATTTTATCACTCTTATTTATTACATAATTTTAAAATAAATATTTTTATAATAATTTTTTAAAGATAAAATAATTTATTTATAAATTACTATTAATAAAAATTCTTATATTTTAAATTTTTTAAAAAAATTTATTTAAAAAATTTATCCAAACTGAGTCGAAGAATTATTATATTGTCCGTCTGTCTGAAGTTCCATCATAAAAATAATAATAATGTAATTAAAATATCAGAAACCAAATTAATATACGGCGTAAATCTTAAAAACATGGGAATTTATCTGATTTCACTTGTCCTTGATTTTATCATTAAAAAAATAGTTATTATGTATTTTTTTTTTGTTTTTCACGGTATCCCCCAACCCGGAAGGCCAAGGACTAATCCGCCGCGGTACTAAGCTCCATTTAAGGATTTGTCGCTGGCCAATGGATTGCTGCATGCACATGCACAAGGCGAAATTCGAACCCCCGACACTTACTTAAGCGGACTAGTGAGCTAACCACTAGACCAACCCAACTTGATTTAGTTATTATGTATTCTAATAATAATTATAAGACACCTAGAACTTAAAAAAAAAAAAGTTACCAAAACAATTAGTCACAAAAAAAGAGACATGGCATAATTAAGGTGGGACCAGCGACTATCCCTAAAAGGCGGCATGTCTATCATGTGCACATTAAAAAAATCAAGATGTGATTAATTAGTTAAAAAATTATAACCACGTTTTAATTAATTAATTTAATAAAATAATTTTAAAAATTATATCTACATATGTTAAAATTGATTAATCAAAATTAAATTTGAAATCAATTTTTAACTGATTAAATAAAACCAAAACCAAATTTAAAAAATCTCAATTTTAACTTTTTAGATTAAAAATTTAATTTAAAAAATATATTTTTTTTTGTTAAAAATCGATTTTTGTTCAAAAACTCTTCTAAAAACCAATTATCTATAAAAAAAATTAATTACTTTTAAAATCAATTTTTATTTTTATAATCAATTTTTATTGTTATAATCGATTTTTAAATTTTTTAATTAGTTAATAACCAATTTTATCATATAAAATTAATTTATTTAATTAATTAAATTTAAATATTTAATTAACTAAAAAATAAATTTGATTTTTGGATTAATCAAATTATATACATTGTCTATGTAAATTTAATGGTATTGACTTGATTTATCTAAATTTGGGTTCAAAGAAAGGACGTCGGTATACTTCTTTAAAGTTATTTAAAGAGTAAAAACCAAAATTAATAAATAATAATAATATTTTAGTATTAATAAATTTTTATTCTTTAATAATTTTTGAGAATTATATTATTTTTATTAAATAAATTAGCCTATTTGTCGTTTTTAACCAAAATTTTAATATTATATTAAACAAATAATTAAAATCACTATAAAAAGGTCTATGGTTACGGTAAAAAATTGTCACCATAGCTAATAAAAAAGGTGACTATAGATCTATAGTTACGGTTTTTTACTGTGGCATATTCTCTTAAGGTTATAAGTCTATTATCACAGTTTTTTTTAATCTATAGTCACGGTTTCTATGGTCATGATTTCAATTTTCAAATTCTGACACTTTAGGCCACATTTTTTCACCATGACCATAGGTTAATCTATAGTCACGCATAAAAACCGTGACCATAGCATCTATGGTCACCCTTCCTTAAAACCGTGACCATAGCCTTATC
Organism: Arachis hypogaea; assembly: GCF_003086295.3. Lineage (NCBI taxonomy): Eukaryota > Viridiplantae > Streptophyta > Magnoliopsida > Fabales > Fabaceae > Arachis > Arachis hypogaea. The sequence continues at coordinate 104,185,750 of NC_092044.1, forward strand.
TATGGTCACCCCACCTTAAAACCGTGACCATAGCCTTATCTATTTGCCGTGACCATAGCCTCTATGGTCACCCCATTTAAAATCGTAATCATAGCCCTATCTATAGCCATGGTTTTCACCATGACCATAGCCTCTATGGTCACCCCTCCTTAAAACCCTGGCCATAGTCCTATTTATGGTCACGGTTTTTCGCCATGACCAAGCCTCTATAGTCACCCTACCTTAAAATCGTGACCATAGTCTTATCTATGGTCACGGTTTTCACCGTGGCCATAGCTTATCTATGGTTACGCCTCCTTAAAACCGTGACCATAGCTTTATCTAGTGTTTTCATCGTGGCCATAGCTTATCTATGGTCATAATTTTTACCGTGACCATAGCTTATTTATGGTCACTCTATTTTTAAATGGTGACTATAGCCTATTTTATTTTATGAGATTTAATTTTGTTTAAAGCATAATCACATCCCAAAATGATGATAATTACAAAATAAATCTAAAAATAAAAAATTCAATAAATCTAAATCATAAAAGTTCCATTAAAAACTAGATATCCATTACAACACTAATCAAAATAAGGTGTAATTTATCCATTACATATAATATCGGATAAAGTCTCTTATCAAAAAGTAAAGAACACATCAAAATAATACATTTAGATAACCAAAATCATTATAAGACTCATCCCATCTTATATTTGTTTAGAACATATTTTCTTCACATCATGTCCTCCTGCTCCTGCTAGCAAAAGAAATAAACATGTTAGAACAGAGCAAAAATATTTTGATGATGAAATATAGTTGAGTAATGAATATGGAGCACAAGTTAAAACTAATAATTAAACTAATAACAAAAGACCTAAATTAAAACTAATTAAACTAATAACAACAAAAATTGGAGTTTTCTTAAACATTTCAACTTTCAGATCAGAACCCATTTCTTAGAAAAAGCCTTGATGCCTACAATATATGTAGCAAAACAAACAATTTCGGATAAGAAAGAAACATTAAACAAATCACATCAACATTCAATTTTTTCGTTAGTTAATAGATAACATCATGCATATATTAAACCCTGAAATCTTAATTGATGGATACCATTTAACTAAAAAGTAATGTGAGCAAGCATCACAATGCCTTACAATAACACAATTACGCTAAAAAGAAAAAAGAATATTCAGCACTTACATCATAAACCAACTTGTGTTAGTAGATATTATTACATAAGCATAAGCATTCTAAGTAATACAAGCATTCGAATATAGTCTTTCTAACTCTTACCTATTTATACGGACTCAGATTCATAAGGTCAAAACCACAAATCTCAGATTTCTGAAATCCCTTAACATGAGTCACCCCTTTTACACAAAGAAGCCAAACCCAAAAAGCTCATATCTTTAACTATGGGTAACACACAAAACAAAGAACCCAAATCTACCCAATTCTCAAAAAGTAAACTTTTTATATCAAAAACAGCGAATGCTTTCTGGGTATGGCAAATGTGAGTGTAAATCTGAACTTCAATGGTGGTGGATGATAATTGAGAAGAAGATTAACAGTTTTAACAACAAATACACACATATGATAATAGAAACTTGAATAAGCAAAAATAGTTTTAACAGTTTCAATTCAATTAAAATAAATTATTATTTTTACCAGCTATATTAAAAATTCAAGCTAAACTAATGCAACCTTAATACATACAAACAACACCACTGCTTTAGCTTCTTGCCCATGTGCTTCAACATTAAGCGACAGTACTTTTGTACCCTCTACTTTCACCGTCTTCAACTCTCCTACCATCACTAGCTACTATTACTTATTAACTCATTTAACTCCTTAATATAAATACTACCTACTAATCAAATCAAATGCTATTTTTTATTATCACCTCTTCTACTAAGCTTCATCATCTTTATTATCTCGTTTTCATTTTTAATTTTTTTCCCAAAAAATTCATACTTTATGAAAGCACTACTGATTTATTTGGTATTTATTATCTATTTTATACCAATCAATATCATATTTTCTATTTAAGATAGATCAGATTGCTGGTTCATGGCATTTTCAATTCAAAAAGTTTCTTTTGTTTGTTTTCATAATGTCTATCTTCTATCATTTTCATTCCGAAATCCTCAGTTCTACAAGAAATCAGAAATAGTCAAACAAATAAGTCTCCGTCACCGAATTAGAGAAAACATGTAGAACTTACTGGTATAAACATTTCAGCACAAGCTTCAAAATCCCCAAGAGTTCCTTGGATAAAAAGCAAAGTAGATTGCAAGCCTAGAACAAAGCAAATAGCAAAAAACCAAAATCAGGAATGTGGTAAGAACCTGACCTATATACAACGTCCTTGAATGCCAACAAACATATTAAGACAGAATATAAACTTGTCAAAGTAATGAAAGTTAAGCATAATACATAGAAAAACTTGAATTCTCTAGGGAGGCAATGAACATATAAAGTTAATTTTACATTTTTTATGCTTTCAGCTTGATGTGAAACACGCAACTCAATAAAATTTGAACAAAGCCATCAATAAAATTGAACAAAAAAATTAAGAGCTATCAGCAACCATCAATTACAAAACAAATCCATCAGCAAATTTGAACAAAAAAAATTAAGAGCTATCAGCAACTAGTAATTACAAAACAGAGCCATCAGTAAATTTGGAAAAAATTTCAGACTAAATCATTAAATTCGAAACAAAAGAGTTGGAAGAAGATGCTGATAAATAAGTCAGCATCAACAGAAGGTGCAGTTACTACAAGAAGATATTAAAAGAACACTTTGAGATTGGCTCTCATACAACTCTCACTGTGACAGAAATAGCAGAGAAGAGCTGGTCAACAAAGTAGTCAGCTTAGAATCTGCTGTGAGGATTTTGTAGGGAGATGGAAAGCACAAACTGATGAACTTAATGCTCTTATTAAAGTTCTTGAATATGATAACAGTAAAACAAGTTAATGCTCTTATTAAAGTTTTTGACAAAAATTTCAGACTAAATCCAGCAATTACAAAATAGTAAAACACTAAAACAGAGATGTATGTATACTGATGAAATTAGAACAACTTGGCAGAGATCAACAAAATTGGAATAAAACAAAGGTAAAAGCATGATAGGTTCAGGAATTACAAAATTGAGACCAAGACAAGAAGGATGGTGATGCTGGTGCTAGCATTCACGGCCGGAACCCTTAACAGAACGACAGTAGCTTCAAAGGGGCTGAGATAGAAAACACTAATGGAAGAGGGGCGTAATTTGAGGAGTAGTAGTGGCGCTCATGGCTCTGGCAGCAAAGACGCGATACCGGTTCATCTCCAGCGACGGCGAGCTACACTGACGGCGACTGGGTACGGCAGCAGTGACAGAATTTGCTTTCCTTCTCTCATGCGCTTCATTGGCTTCTGTCAATCTCTCTCTCTCTCTCTCTCAGCGTTGCTCTCCCTTTCTCCTTCAAGCTCGACGGCAGCGGCAACGCATGGCAGTGACGAGGACGAACGACGTGAACGTCTCCGTCGATCTTTCTCGACACCTCTCCCTCATCCCTGTTCAAGCGGCACCAGGGCGGACTCCACGAAACAGTGGCGACGAGTGTACAGGGCGCGATGACTTCCTTCCCGTCTCTTCTCCCTCGATTCCCCTTCTCCCTTCTCTGTTTCTTTTTTTCCCTCAAGCTTCACCTTCATTCTTCCCCTTTCTGAAGGTATGTATGCGTTTATTGTTTGTGAAATTAGGTCAGAATTGAGTTTTAATTTGTAAAATTAGAGTTTGGGTAAAATATACATGAGTAATATAATGATTTTACAAAATATTTATGACAGAATTACAATGTAGAAATTAAATATAATATTATAAAAATTAATTTCGAAACACATAATTTTATTTATCAATTTATTAATGAGTTTAAATAATTATTTTCAATTTAAATTATAAAATGAACATACTAATCACATTTTATAAAATTTGGTTTAAATTCGATAATATCAATTATTCATATTATATGATATAATTTTTCATTATTGTTCTATTACTAAAACTTTAATTCTAATTTATATAAAATAACTAATTATAGTAAAGATTGTACATAAACATTAATTAACTTAAACTCAATGCATTTATAAAGATTAATTTAATCATTCCTAATAAATTAACCTCTAAGAGTTTAAATTAATAAAATAAACCATAATTTATTCATAATAGAAATTTCTTAAATTTAATTATATAATACTCTCATTTAAAATTTTAATATTTAAATTAAATCATATAAAATTATTATTAGTTTTAATTATTAAAATTTTTAAATTTTAAAAAGATAAAATATTTAAAATAATAAAAAATACATAAAAATCTTAATTAATTAAAATTCAAATGATTAAAACTGTGACCATAGACTCCTTTAGGTTACTCCTCAAAACCATGACCATAGACCCCTTTTAGGTCACCACCCGAAACTGTGACCATAAACCCCTTTTAGGTCACCATTCCGAAAAATCGTGATCATAGACTCTTTTTGGCCACTATAAAAAATCGTGACCATAGACCCCTTTAGGTCACCCCTTAAAACCGTGACCATAGACCCCTTTAGGTCACCTCTCAAAACTGTGACCATAGGCCCTTTTAGGTCACTCCCTAAAACCGTGACCATAGACCCTTTTAGGCCACCCATCCGAAAAATCGTGACCATAGACCCTTTTTGGTCACTGTAAAAAACCATGACCATAGACACCTTTGGAGTGTTAGGCCACCCATCCGAAAAATCGTGACCATAGACCCTTTTTGGTCATGTAAAAAACCATGACCATAGACACCTTTAGGTCACCCCCAAAACCGTGACCATAGACCCTTTTAGGCCACTCCCAAAACCATGACCATAAACCCCTTTAAGCCACCTCTAAAACCGTGACCATAGATCCCTTTAGGTCACCCCCCAAAACTGTGACCATAAACCCTTTTAGGTCACCCTTCCAAAAAACCGTGTCCCTAAACCCCTTTTTTGTCACTGTAAAAAATTGTGACCATAGACATCTTTAGGTCACTCCCAAAACTGTGACTATAGACCCTTTTAGGCCACCCCCAAAACTGTGACCATAGATCCCTTTAGGTCACTCACCAAAACCGTGACCAAAGACCCTTTTAGGCCACCCTTTTTTAAAAAACCGTGACCATAGCCCCTTTTTGGTCATTGTAAAATAATGTGACCATAGACCCTTTTAGGTCACCCCCAAAACCATGACCATAGACCCTTTTAGACCACCCCCCAAAACCGTGACTATAGACTCCTTTAGGTCACCCCCAAAAATCGTGACCATAAACCTTTTTAGGTCACCCTTTTTTGAAAAAACGTGACCATAAACCCTTTTTGGTCACTGTAAAAGACTGTGACCATAAATTTTTTTAGGTCACCCCTCAAAACAGTGACCATAGACTCTTTTAGACCATCCACTGTGACCATAAGTACTTTATGGTCACCTTTTTCAAAAAAAAAACCGTGACCATAGCTTTTTTTTAGTCACCCTAAAAAATCGTGACCATAGAAGGGGTCACGATTTTTTACCGTGATAAAAAAACCGTGGCCATAAACCCAAAATGTTATAATGAATCTTAGATAAATTTTATTAAAAAATAATTAGGTATTGAAAAATAGTATTATAACTTAAATTTTTTTTTTAAATGACGAAAGAACCAATTTATCTGATAAGAATAATTTTTGAAAATTAAAAATACCTTTTTTTTAAATTAAAGTCTGCAATAAAAAATCCTTTCAAAATCAAATTGAGTATTTATTCTGATTTAAATTGTATCATTTTAAGTTGGTAACTCACACAAAAGGTTTCTATAATTTTAGTTTAAAAAATTGATAATTTTTTTAAGAAGGTTTGTAATTCTTAAAAATAAGAAGAAACATAAAACTAGAGATGGAAAACAGTGAGATCCAAAACATTATCACTCTTCAAATAAATAAATAAATAAATGGTTGAATTACCTTTGCTTGCCAATTTAATAATGAGAAATTATAGAAAATTAATTTTAGTTAATTAATATTAATCTTTTTTTTAATTTTAATCGTTTTAATTTTTTTTTGAAAAATTTAGAATTTAAAATTTAGAATTAAAGATATATAATTTATAATATAAATTTTAAAATAAAAATAATTTTTAAAAAAATTAACGAATATTGATGAAAATAATTTGATTGGGAAGTATTATTCTTTAATAATATATCTTTTAGTGAGTGAAGTGATCAAGTGGTAATGGGATGAAACTCCAAATTGTGTCAGTATGTATGGATTTCAATGCTTACTAGACTTACAATTGAAAGTCTTAGAACTTAGAAATTTCATTCGGATGATATTATAGAGGTCCCTTTATATATTTTCACCTTGAAGACAGCTCTCTCTTTTCTTCTCGGGTGCTTTGTACCTTGAGTCTAGCCATGACTTTAAATATTTTGTCTCAAGTTTTGCTAGACAAAGAAATACTACAAGCACTGGAGAATTCTTTGAGTCTGTGCTTCTTTTCATTCTTCCCAATTAGTGGTACTCAAAGCCTTTGACTTCTCTTTTATTTGCACTTGTCTTTGATTCTAAATGTTCTATTTCAAGACTTTTCTTGGCACAGTCACACCACAAGTACATAACTAGGAAAACAACTCTTTGAACTTTTATTATTTTTAAACTTCCTAACCATTAGTGCTCAGAGTCTTGAGCCTTGCTTTTTGCTTTTCTTTTTCTTTTCTTCTCTTGATGTTTCTTGGTTTTATTGGTTTTTGAGAACCTCCATAATGCTTCTCTAAACTTCATTTCATGTCTTAGAGCTCCCATGCACGTTTTCGTAAACATGTAACCTCATGACACAGCCATACTATCAGAACCTCCACTTCTCTTAATCTTTACTTGCCCCAAATTTTAAAATTTTTTAAACTTTTTTCTATTTAAAAACTCTTTGTTGCATGCTTAAAGATATTGGGTGCATGTAATTTCAAAAACAAGGTGAAGCAAGGACGATTGAATCATGATTATCAAAACAAATACAAGATATAAGAAATAAAAGCTTAAAGATAGAGTTACCTCTCTTTTCATCATCTTTTAGGCTATGTAGAGCATGACCTCCAATACCAAATTTAAAGTGGTTGTTTGTCCTTAAACAACAAAGAAAAATAGTGTTGGTGGAATTATGAATAATCATGATTAGCTAGTAAAAACAAATAAGTGATACAAGGGCTTATTCAAATAAAACAAACGAAATTAAAAATAAAACGAAGGAAAAGACAAAATAAAGCAAAATAAACATGTTGCTAATGTATTGGCATGGGCGGTGGACCTTACATAGGTGAAGTGTGGTAACCCCAAACTTATTATGACACAACCAATGAGAGATTTGACCAAGTAGTCAGTAAAATGCAAGCATCATATTAGTATAGCAATACCAAACTTAATCTATGAAACACATATGCAACATGAAGTAAAGCAAAAAGAAAGATGAAAAGAATTACTTAACGTCGGGTTGCCTCCCAACAAGCGCTCTTTTAACGTTATTAGCTTGACGTATGGTTCTTAAATTTTTTTGCTCTTTTTCCAGTTGGTTAAGAGAAATGACTTCAGTGGACATGAAAAAAAAGGATACCCACCAAAAATAACCCCTATACAACTCTTTGATTCACTAGGACCAAAGAAAGCATATTCAAGTATTGGAAAGAGAGACTTCAATTCATACGTGGGTAGTGCATTCAAATTCTCATTCCCAGAAGCTTGCATGCATAGAGTTAAAGGGACTTGTATGGCTTACTCCTTAGTTATTGAAATGTGTAAGTATGGAGTGTGCATGGCTTCCTTCTTTGTTTGTGTATCTTTCTCTTCTTCCATGTGTGAGGTGGAGAGTTCTCTAATTTACTAGAGTATGAACTTCTTTGATTGATTTTCTCATATTCTTCTGTAGGATCTTGCATTGTATCTTTTGGAAAAGAATTTGCTTATTTTTCTATCATATGATTGGTAATCAATTCCACATGTTTTTCTATATTTTTTATGCTACCTCAAGTGGATTGAGTAAACTTAGCAATACTTTGAGTAAACTCAGCAACAGTGTTCTCTAGGTTTTTCAATGCCAGCTCAACAGATGATAGTTCTTAATAGGAATAAAGAGATGATGTTTTTTATAAGAATAAAAAGGTAATGGTTCTTGATATGAACAGAGAGATGATGGTTCTTGGTATAAATAAGGAAATAATGATTCTTGATAAATGGGATATGAAACACTAAAGTTTCCTTGTTCTTGACTTTTCCAACCAAAATTTGGATAGTTCCTCCATCCACAGTAATATAAATCATTCCTTGAGTGTGAGTAGTAACTCATGTGATATCTCTCTCTTATTTTCTTTAGCAAAAAATACCAAACTGAATTAAACGTAACATGTGGTAAAAAGAAAACAAAGAAAAAAGAACACTGCTTTACTTGCCATACCCCTTCGGACTTCTGTCTTTCTCCAAAAAAATTCAACTTGCAAAGAAACAATCTTACGTGCTATTGCTTTTGGAATCTTGAAAATACTCAGGTAGTACATTGGTAAATTATCAAGCACTGATTTGATTAGCACAAGTTTTTTTGGCTTTGGAAAGGAGTTTACTCTTCCATCCTTTGAGTCGTTCTTCTATTTTTTGAATAACTAGCCGCCATGTCTCTAACTTCCTAGGATTTGCACCAAGTAGAATATCCATAGATTTATTGGTAGATGTACGATTTTACACCCGAGGATTGTACAAGCTGTCATAGTTCTCTCTTTACTATAATTTATACCGAGAACCGTAGATTTGTCAAAAATTATCTTTAGACCTGACAATACCTCAAACCCCTTCAAGATTCTTCTGTAATTCCTAACAGTCTCAACATCACATGGACAAAATAAGACTGTGTCATCGGCAAACTACAAGTGGGTCACTGCAATTTTATATTTGTCCACGTAAAGTGATCTCAAACTCTTTTCATTTCTCAATCCACTAAACACCTCATTTAGGACTTCCGCAACTAGAATAAATAAGAAAGGCGACAGAAGATCACCTTGTCTCAATCCTCTCTGAAAAAAAATGGTTTAGTTGGAGTGCCGTTTACTAGGATCGACATCGAAGCGTCGAGGTATACTTTTATCCACTCCCTCTATAGTTCTTTACACCCCATGGCTTGCAGCACCCTATCCACTAAGTCCCACCTCACCATGGCTTTCTAAAAATCCAATTTAATGAGCCAACATGGTCTCCTACTCTTTCTAAACCAATATACCATTTCGCAAGCCGCCATCATGGATTTTTCTTCCCGTTACAAATGTCGTTTGTACCTCCTCTACTAGTTTTGGTAGCACCCTCCTCAACCTCCTAGCAAGAATTTTTGTTGTACTTTGTACATATATTCCACTATACTAACAGGTCTGTAATCCTTCAGGTCATTATTTTTGCCTTTTTTAAGGGCAAGAGTAACCCAAGTCAAATTTACAGAATTTGAGATAATCCTTTTCATGAAGAAGTCTAAGATCGTCTTTGTAAAATCCTCCCTAATTATATCCCACATATTTCTAATAAATTTAAGGTTGTATCCATCCGGCCCCAGCTTTTTTGTAGGCTTGCAATCCCAAACCACATTTTTATATTTCCTCGTTAGATAGGAACCTTTCTGGCCAAACAACATCTTCATTGCTTACCCTTTACAACAGTAAAAGACAGGGTACACATTCTCCAAATATAATGCCTTGAAAAATCTTCTCATTTATTTCATAATTCGTTCCTTTTTTTTATATCATCGTCTCTTTATCTTCAATGACTCATCTCTTTTTCTTTTCTTCCTACTCTTCGGAATCGCATGAAAGAACTTAGTATTTCTATCTATGTGTTATGCATATTTAGACCTCAATAACTGCTTTCAATAAGCTTAAGACATGTGTTTATAGTTGAAAAATAGTATGAACATATGTCGTAAGCTTATTACAATTTCAAACCATCTTAATTTCAGAATGCCTTGGAACAAAAGAAGAAAAAAAGTAAGCTTTTATTTTTAAGTTGGAATAATTAAAAAACTCTTATAGAGATTATTAAAAGTTCTGGGGTGGACAGTCTATACACGATTTCTTGAATGAGTTCTGGTATTAATCTTTGGTTTGAGAAAAAGAGTATTTTTTTTAATATAAAATTATTGAGTAAGATAAAATTTTAGATTTTTTTATGCTTTAGTATTTTTCTTTTTTTTTTTTTACTATTTTTTAGTTTCTTTTATCGTTTAAATGGGTTTTAGCCTTTTTGTATAAAGTATGATATTTCGGTTTTTTTTTAATTGGAAAAAAAAGAAATACAAAAGAGAAGGAAAAAGAAAAGTTAAATTAATTGGTTAATTTTATGTCTAAGCTAATAAGATGATAAAGTTCATTCTAAGATTGATATTATTCCACATATTACATTGCCTTTGAGATAGCTATTCTGACCATATGATTAGTAATATAGTTGGCAGATCCAACTAATGTTTGCCTTCCAACTCATAATCTTTTGAATTTTATGTTCTAAATCTTTTTATAAATTGGTATCATCACTTTGTCTTTTATACACCGTAATATTCTAGTTGTGTGACGATAACTTTTCAACTAAGTGTAAATAATGTATAATATGTGATTAAATAATTTATTGTAATTTTAATAACCAAATATGATAGACTCCATTATCAATTTATTTACATAAATACTTCGACAACAATACAATATAATCTCAATATAATTTTTTTTCAACAATAACATAATAATATACTAAGAAGAAAAACAATATTACAATAATAAAAATGTCTCTACTTTCTATTAACTCTCTTAATAAAGAGAAAGTGAAGACTCTTAAACTCACATTATATTCTTTACAAACTTCACGTAAGAATTATATCATATTCAAATTTTTATTTATAGGCAAATATAAGTACAAAATGACTAATATTGTTAATGCTTAAGAATAGTATTAGTGGTGGATAATTTGCATTTGCTTTGCTACTTGCTTTCTGTTTATATTTTGGGCCGAGTTGTACGACTCGAGGCGACCAAAAGTACAAGTGACCAACCTCTTCAGTTTAGATTGCCACCAATTCTTCTAAAAGAGTTCGGCCAAATCACTATAGAGGCCCAAACGAGTAAAGGCGGCAAAGCCAAAAAAGATAAGGCAGTTCCCCTAAAAAAATAAGATACTTATCTTATCTCAAAGGAAGGTCGCTCCACACTACTATAAATACACTGGAGCACCCAAGTATAAATCATACACTGATTCTACACAAAATCCTGCCTAAAGCACGTGCTAACTTAAGCATCGGAGTCTCTTGCAGGTACCACCACCCTCCGGTGATGAAGGATCAGTAGCACCACCAAGTCCAACACATCGGACATGACAGCCCCGACCACAACAGCAGATCTCAGCCGAGATCGACCTTCAGTTTCAGGTAACCCTCGGAACATTGGCGCCATTGCCGGGGACCCTGAAAGTCATCCCATTATCATGGTGGACAACCTTGACAACGACTACAACTCTGACCTGAAAAACAGAACGCCGCATAAGAACGCGGATATCACACCAAAAGATACGTCTCAATCAAACGAAGATAAGCATTCGTCAAATATAGAAATCCTGGATAACCTACAAGCTCAACAGGATCGTCTCAAACAGCTCAAAAAAGAGGCCAAGCATCAACGAGAAGCCGAAAGAAATCTCCAAAGAGAAACAAGATGACGCCAAGAGCTAGAGGACAAGCTCTTGAAACTTGAAGCCGATTTCAAAGCTAAAAACGTCCGATCCAATCAGGAAGATAGCTCTCACAAGGACCAAGATCCATTCACCAAAGAAATCATGAAAGCTAGTCCCAAAGGACTTTAAGGCTCCCGACATGACCCCATACGACGGTACATCGGATCCAAGCCATCATCTCAGCAATTTCAGGAGTAGGATGTATCTCACAGACGCCTCGGATGCTATTCGATGCAAGGCTTTCCCAACTACTCTAACTAAGACGGCAATAAAGTGGTTTGATAGTCTGTCGCCAAGATCAATAGCAAGCTTTGATGACCTCGCCAAAAAGTTCTTAGCCAGATTCTCCATCCAAAAAGACAAAAATAGGCACGTCCCTAGCCTATTAGGGATTAAGCAAGGAGATAGGAAAAGCTCCACAACTACATGAAAAGATTCAACAAAGCATGTCTAGACATACAAAATCTACCAACAGAAGCAGCTATCATGGATCTCATCAATGACCTGCGAGAAGGACCTTTCAGCCACTCAATATCCAAAAAGCACCCAACATCCCTGAATGAGGTACAAGAACGGACAGAAAAATATATTAACATGGAAGAGAATTCTCAATTAGGAGAGACCTCAAAACATGGATTCTCCTACCTCTCTCAGGACAAGGATAAAGAGTCCAACAAAAATGAAGATCAACCCGGTGAGAAGCCTAGAAAATACCACAATTACACCCCTCTTCGGGTGTCTCTTATGGATATTTACCGAGAAATATGCAACACTGAGAAGATTTCACCTCCTCGCCCAATCAAAAGCAAAAGAGAAGGAGGAAGTCGGACAGAGTACTGCGAATATCACTAAATCTATGGACACCCTACTAACGAGTGCTTCGACCTAAAGAATGTCATAGAAAAATTGGCAAGAGAAGGGAGACTAGATTGATACATAGCCAATAAAGTGGATGAACCAAGAAAAAGAAGAAGGGATGAAGAGGTCGGAAGAACTAAACGTCCACCTCACACCCCTGAAAGGCATGTTCACATGATAAATGGGGGATTCGTCGGAGGAGGGATTTCTAAATCATCCCACAAAAGACACTTGAAAGAGTTATACCATGTCGGAGAAAGGAACAGGTCGCCCAAACTCCCCACTATTACCTTTACTCAAGAAGATGCAACGGGCATCATCTCGGGGCATGACGATCCCATGGTCATCACCATCATACTGGCCAATGCTAATCTCCACCGAACATTGATAGGCCAAGGGAGCTCCACATATATCTTGTTCAAAGCCGCCTTCGACAAGCTCGGTCTACAAGAAAAAGAGCTCAGAGCGTACCCAAATAGCTTGTTCGGGCTAGGGGACACACCAATTCAACCACTAGGATACATCTCTCTGCATACAACTTTTGGAAAAGAAACCCAATCAAGGACACTAAGCATAGACTACATTGTAGTCGACGTGAGCTCAGCTTATAACGCCCTTATAGGTCAGACAACATTAAACCAGCTCGCCGCGGTAGTCTCCACTCCGCATATATGCATGAAGTTCCCAACTCCAGAAAGGATCGCCATAGTAAAAGGAGATCAAAAGCTCGCGCGACGCTATTACAACGAAAGTCTGAACCTTAAAGGAAACCCCAGCGGGAAAGAAATTAACACCATTCAATTAGGGAGAGTTTGAGCTCGCGAAGAACTTCGTCTACAACCTGAGGGTGAGACCGAAGAAGTCCAGATTGGGGATGCTCAGGACAAAACAACAAACGTTGGGGCACCCTTGAAAGGAGACTTAAAAGAGATACTGATACAATTTCTAAAGGATAATGCGACCTCTTTGCATGGAAGGCAGCAGACATGTCCAGCATAGATCCTAAGCTAATGAGCCACAAGCTGGCAGTATATCCCAGCTCTCGGCCCGTGCAACAGAAATGCAGGAAGCTCGGGCCGAAAAGATTCCAAGCTGTGGATGAGCAAGTTAAAGCCTTATTGGAGGCAAGGTTCATAAGGGAGGTCAAATACCTATTATGGCTAGCCAACGTTGTCTTGATGAAGAAGTCAAATGGCAAGTGGAGAATGTGTACTGACTACACCGACCTCAATAAGGCCTGCCCAAAAGATCACTACCCGCTCCCAAACATAGATACTCTAGTGGATGCCTCTTTTGGATATAAGTACCTCTCCTTCATGGACGCCTATTCAGGATACAACCAAATCCCAATGTACCCACCTGATCAAGAGAAGACCTCGTTCCTAACCCTAAAGGCAAACTATTGCTATATAGTTATGCCCTTCAGACTCAAGAACGCATGAGCTACCTACTAAAGACTGATGAACAAAGTCTTTGCTGTGCACATTAGGAAACTCATGGAGGTTTATGTAGATGACATGATGGTAAAGACACAAAGTGAGGAATCGCTGTTGTCCGACCTCACCAAGGTGTTCAACATGATAAGAAAGCATGGCATACGACTCAATACTGTGAAGTGCACCTTCGCGGTAGAGGCTGGAAAATTCTTGGGCTTCATGCTCACACAAAGAGGAATTGAGGAAAACCTAGATAAATGCCAGGCTATACTCGACATGAAAAGTCCGAGCTGCGTCAAAGAGGTACAACAACTCAATGAAAGGCCGGCAGCCTTGTCCAGGTTTCTAGCCGGATCAGCCACAAGATCTCTTCCCTTTTACGCAACACTAAGAAAAAGGAAGAGGTTTGAATGGAGAACAGAGTGCGAACAAGCCTTCCAAGATTTCAAAAATTTCTTGGGGCAACCGCCCATTCTTACCCGACCACGGGAAGGAGAAACACTCATATTATACCTCGCGGTAGGAAGTCGGGCAATAGCCTCAGTACTAGTCAGAGAAGACGAAAGTGGGCAAAAACCCATCTACTTCATCAGCAAGGCTCTACAAGGGGCCGAACTAAATTATCAAAAGATAGAAAAGTTCCCCTGCGCCTTCATACTCACTTCTCGGTGACTCTGCCCATATTTTCAAGCTCACACTATCAAAGTTCGGACCAACCAGCCCATAAAAGGCATCCTACAGAAAATAGACTTAGCTGGAAGAATCCTTCAGTGGGCAGTCGAGTTGTCCGAATTTGACCTTCAATATGAAGCTCGAACGGCTATCAAATCACAGTACCTGGCTGACTTCATCGCTGACTACACTGACACCCTGGGAACTCCCATAAAATGGAATCTCTACGTGGACGGCTCTTCAAACAAAATCAGGAGTGGCGCAAGGGTGATAATAGAAAGCGATCAGGGAATACAAATCGAACTCTCACTAAAGTTCGAATTCCCTACCTCGAATAATCAGGCTGAATATGAGGCATTACTGACTGGTTTGAAGCTGGCTAGGGAGGTAGGAGTTTAAAAGCTTGCGATCTTCAGCGATTCACAAGTGGTTACCTCCCAAATAAAAGAGAGCTATCAAGCTAAGGATCCCACCGTGAAGAAATATCTGGATAAAACTAGAGAACAACTCAGACGGATAGGGGAATAAGAGGTCCAACATATACCTCGAGAACAGAATGCCCGAGCTGATGTACTTTCAAAACTAGCCAGCACCAAACTAGGGGGTAACAACAAAAGCCTCATCTAAGAGACACTTCAAAGTCCATCAATCTTGGAGGAATAAAAGGTCATAGCCATATCAGGTCAAGATCAAGAATGGACGACCCCAATAGTCAACTACCACAAATTTGAGACACTCCCCACAGATAAAAAGGAGGCAAAAAGGCTAATACGAGAAGCACAGCACTACACCATGATGGGCGACACCTTATATAGGAGAGGGATCTCAACACCCCTCCTAAAATGTGTGCCCACCTCCAATACAAAGAAAGTCCTGGAAGAGGTACACAATGGCATGTGTGGCAACCACCTGGGTACACGAGCTCTTTCCAAAAAGATACTCCGAGCTGGATTCTTCTGGCCGACTTTACAAAAAGAAGCGATAGAGTTCGTCAAGACATGCCCACCATGTCAGAAGCATGCTAACTTTCGCATTGCTCCACCAGAAGACCTCATCAGTGTGACGTTGCCCTGGCCGTTTGCAAAGTGGGGGCTCGACCTCCTTGGACCCTTTTCCCAAGGGTCGGGACAAGTCAAGTTCCTCATTGTAGGAGTAGACTACTTCACAAATGGATTAAGGCAAAGCCCCTAGCTAATGCCACCGCTCAAAGAAATCAGAAATTCCTATACAGGAACATTATTACAAGGTTCGGGGTCCCTTACTCCATCACCACACACAATGGTACCCAATTCACTGACACAGGTTTCAGGAACTTGGTAGCTGACCTAAAAATAAAGCAACAATTTACATCCGTAGAACACCCACAAGCCAATGGACAGGCAGAAGCTGCCAACAAAGTCATACTAGCTGGGTTAAAATGGAGACTACAGGACACAAAGGGAGCTTGGGCTAAAGAGCTTCCACAAGTCCTATGGGTATATCGGACAACTCTGCACTCCACCATAGAAGAATGACCTTTCCGACTTGCTTACGGAATGGAGGCAATGATCCCACTAGATATCGAAGAAGGATCTCCCAGAATGATCCTATACAATGAAGAGGCCAACTTTCAAATTCAAAGGGAAGAACTCAACTTACTTGCAGAGGTCCGAGAAAGAACTCGGATTAGAGAGGAAGCGTTAAAATGTCAAATGGCTTCAAGGTATAATCAGAAGGTAGTCCAGCAAAGTTTCACCAACAACGATCTCATCCTAATCCAAAATGACATTGGAACTGGTCGATCAGGAGAAGGAAAACTAGCAGGTAACTGGAAAGGACCTTACCGAGTCATAGAGGTACTGGGAAAAGGCTAATACAGGGTGTCCGACCTCGAGTGGTGAGAGCTACCAAGGTCATGGCATGCTTGTAACCTAAGAAGGTATAGTTAGAAAGAAATAAAGATCTTAGGTCAAGGTGCACTCTTTTTCCTGAAAAGATTTTTTAACGAGGCGCCAGGCCAAGTTCTACAAAATTACCCAGCTTAGAATGGTAAGCACTCATATGTATATATTTTTGTCTATATTCCTATTTTCTACTTGAATAAAGTTTTTCAGATTCCCTAAAAAGTTTCCTACCAAAGACGCATTAACCTGAGCGCAAAAATTCATCACCCGATACAATGAGGTCGGCAAGGTGAAAGCGATAAAAATAGATTAAGGCAAGAAGTTATAAAAAGTAATCCATAAAAGTGGCTTGATGAGGTCTGACTAAAAATAGACTACTAAAAATAACTTAGCTTAGACCGATAAGAGAAGTCGGACCAACAAAAACTTAGCTTGGACGATAAGAGAAGTCGGACCAACAAAAACTTAGCCTGGACCGACAAAAGAAGTCGGACCAATGAAAACTTAGCTTGGACCGATAAGAGAAGTCGGACCAACAAAAACTTAGCTCAGACCGACAAAAAGAAGTTGGACCAACAAAGACTTAGCTTGGACCGATAAGAGAAGTCGGACCAACGAAAACTTAAGAAGACCCGACAAAGAAGTCGGACTAATAAAAGGATCACTAAAAAGAGACCAAGACATCTCGCAAAAGCCAAAGAATCCAGGAATACTATGCTAAAAGGTACGAAGCCTTGAAAAAAGACACTACTTAAAAAGCAAAATACAAAGTCAACACGGCGCTAGAAAGTCATCCAAACAAACTAAAAAGAAAAAGGTTCCTTATCAGGATACTATCTAAAAAGTTGTTAGAATATGACTAAAAAGCCCGGACAGCAAAGTCGTGCAGATCGACGTCAAGAAAAGGCGCAAGCATGATCTCAGGACAAGAAAAAGCCAAAAAGGTTGAGAAACAACCTAAAGGCTCGAAGCCATGCGCTAAAAGGGAAATAACTCTGCCCAGAACGTCACGATCCAAAGTCAAGATCATTCAAACAAACTAAAAAGGTTCTATAACGAACACTAGAAAGTTGTTGGACGAGTTAACCTCTAGGATCATGACGTTAGAATTTTTACTAGTAAAGAATTTTGTAAAAATATAGTCGCGTTGTGAGTATAGATTCTAAACTAACAGAAAATCCCTTCGTACAAATGTTTGGTTGTCACAAGTAACAAAACCCAATAAATTTATAAACCGAAGTATTCAAACATCGGCTCGTCTTCTCAAGGAATTGCAGGGAAGTATGATTTATTATTGGTTATGGAAAAACAGTGTTTGGGTTTGAAAAAGGTTTTAAGCAAGAGAAATAGATTGCAAGAATTAATAAATTAATAACTAAAGAAACTCTTGGCAAGGTATGAAAACTGGAAGTCCTATCCCAGTTATCTTTAACAATTGTGATGAGAATTGGATTTTTCTCCCACTAAGTTAACCTCTAACTATGAAGATAAGTCAAGTGGATAGAATAAGTTTGGTTCCTCAGGTCCTAGTCTTTCTTTGGAAAAGGCTAGAGTTATTGAAACTTGAGTTAATTCTTGAAGAATTCCAATTTTCAGTCGACAATGAGTTTGACAACTCAAGAGTTACCAAATAATCAATTAAAGCCAAGAATATAAAAAGCTAAATTGAAATCATAAATATTCGGAATACCTCAAATTATATTGAATGAAGATGTCAATTCTAACATGGACAATATTCATAAGCCAATTGGGCAACATAAATCAAACACAAATAAAAGCTTCAAAGTAAAAAAAAATAGAAGAGAAACATAAATTATTGAACCTGGTATGAAGAAACAATCCTAATCCTAATAGAAATCCTAATCCTAAATCCTAAGAGAGAGGAGAGAACCTCTCTAAAAACTACATCTGAAACCTAAAATTGTGAGTAATGATTGAATTATGAATGAATGATCTAATTCTGCTCCACTCCCAGTCTCTAATCTATGTTTTCTAGGCTGAGAACTGGGTCAAAAATAGCCCAGAATTCACTCTCAGCACTTTCTGGTCCGTACAGGTCGCGGCAAAGTGACGCGGAGGCGTCGTCCATGCGTTTGCGTGGATTGAAGTTCGCAGATGCGACGCGGACGCGTCATCCACGCGTTCGCGTCGCTTAACTTCGGGGCAGCTATGGCAAATTATATATTGTTGCGAAATCCCGTATGTTAGCTTTCCAACGCAACTGGAACCGCATCATTTGGACCTCTGTAGCTCAAGTTATGACCATTTGAGTGCGAAGAGGTCAGGCTAGACAGCTTAGCAGTTTGTTCAACTTCTTGTGTTTCTTCTACTTTTGCATGCTTCCTTTCCATCTTCTGAGCCATTCATGCCTTGTAATTCCTGAAATCACTTAACACACATATCAAGGCATCGAATGATAATAAGAGAGGATTTAAATAAAAGAAAATAAAAGGCAAAGAAGCATGTTTTCAGTCATAGCACAAAATCAGGAATGAGAATGTAAAACCATGCAAATCATATGAATAAGTGGGCAAAGGCTTGATAAAAACCACTCAATTGAGCACAAGATAAACCATAAAATAGTGGTTTATCAGATCACCTCGTCCAGACAAAAACCAGGAAAAACCAAAAAGAGGTCGGATAGGAACACACTGACCCTCTATAGAGGCCCACAAGAGGGTGCAAAGGTATAATCAACATCTCAGAAAAGCATATTAAGCAAAATAAAGCATTAAAGACTCAGAAGGTCACCTAAAAGACAGTCTCAGAGTTTAAAAGTGTTTTTGTTTTCACAAAATAAGATTGCGTAGAAGCAACTAAGTGTCAACATAGCCAACCATATAAAAAGTTACAAAAAATTAATGTTCAAAAGTCCACAATCCGGACTATGCAAACACACAGAAATCACAAGGGGTTCAAAGTTTTCCCAGTAGCAGCATCCTGAGCAGAAGGAGGAGGAATGGTCTTCAAAGGAGTTGCATCCACAGTCCCATCTTTTCGGTTCAGGATTTGCACATCAGGGTCAGGCTCTAGACAGTCGATCTCAGCTGAAGGAAGTGAGGAAGCAGAGGCTGCAGAAGCTTTAGCTGGCAGAGTAGAAGGAGGACCCTCATCTTCATCGTCAGGGGCAAGAACAATCTTGCCATCCTTCACGACATTGTCTAGACTGAAGAGAGTCAGGTCGAGTTCGGGAGCAAGAACTCGGACCTGGGCTTTCAAGTTCTCATATGCGTCAGTTACGCAGCCCACCAGATGACTTTGCAATTCTGCATAATCGGCATGGGCAGATTGAAGCCTCTCCTGGGTCTCCAACAACTCACCATAAGTACGGGTATAGCTCTCCTTATATTTTGCCTTCGACTCCTCAGCAAGGTTTGCGGCAGCCTCCGTAGTAGTAGCTCGGGATTTCTCCTTCTCCACATCCAGCTCAAGTTTAATAACCTTGGCATCAAGCTCATCTTTCAAGCTCTTAATTCTGTCATATTCGGACTTGGCATTCTCCATAAAAGCTTTGGTAGCTTGGACAGGAGATTCCATAATAACCTGTGACAAAGCCGCACCCATGTGGGCCATCCGAACACTATTGCTGGTAATGAAATCCAAGTGATGAAGGATGGACACATCATCCATGGGAAGATGGCCACAAGGAGCAATATGATTATCAACAAATCCCACAGCATCAAAATATGGGGCACTCAAGTCAAAAGTACCAACAGTCTTTTCCTTTTTTGGAGGAAGACTGGTAGTAGGAGAAGAGGCAGCACCAAAGGTCGGCTGGAGAGGATCAAAAGAAACCACATGAACCTGAGGCGTGGGAATTACCATCCTCAGCCCGGAAGCATCTGAGGTCGGCTTCTTGGGAGGAACTTGAGAAGATCCTTCCCCAGAGGCTTTCGCCGAGATGTTTTGAGCGGCCGTTGCTTTCTTAGGCCTACGAAAGTGTTTCATAGATTTTGTAGATTTCACCATTTTTGCAAAAAGAAGCCAAAGGAAAGGTCACAAACAAAAAAATGCAAAATTCAACCAAAAAGCAAGATTATAGAAAAGAAGTCGGACACTACCGAGCTCAGCACGGAGAAAGGAGGGATCTCCTAAGAACCTTTTTGTGTCGAGATGAGGAGGTTCTCCCCAATTCTCCTCTAAAACACTCACAAAGGCATGTTCGACCTCATCCAAACTCTCCCAAGAGTATTTAGTCACAACAACATTTTCTTGCCAACATAAAGGGAAGGTCGGCTCATTATCCTCGTCTAAGAAAAAAGGGTGAACACCCTCAACAGCTCGAATCTTGAAATAGTAATTCTTAAAATCCCTAAAGGACTCGTCATACATAGAGAAAACTTTCTTCCCTTGAGCAGCTCAGAAAGAAATCCAAGAAGCTTTCTTTTTAGCTATCCCAGGCTTTGTCAACATAAAGAGGTCAGAAAGAGATTTACGGTAGGTCGGACACCCAATTCCTGACATAGTAGTTGAAAGATCTTTATGAAACCCCATGAGTTCGGATGGAGTTGAGAAGGGGCAAAATTGCAAGACTACAACAGTTCGATCTCGAAAGCGGTAAAAGGGATGGTGATATTCAATTGACTAAAAAAGTAGTCGTACGCGTAGAAAAAGGGTCGCTCCCCCTGAGTCAAAGAGGGAAAGCTAACCCTCTCCTCGGGGTCTGGCGACACCAACTCATACTTTTTTTCCTCATCCCTATTACTGCAAATTTTATGAAACCTCCTAAGCCGGACACAGTACTCAGGATCGGCCACGGTAACGTACATCAACACTATGGAGTCCAACCAGTTAGACATCCCTTCAGGAACCTTAGTAGATATCTCAACAATATTTTTGCGAGAAGATATGGACCAACTATTCCTACAAAAAGAGAAAAAAAGAAAAAACTTAGGTTACTACCAAACAACTCGGGCAAGTATGGAGACAACTCGGATAAGGAAAGTAACAGACACGACAGTAAAAGGGAAATCCCAAGACTCACACCAAAGTTCAAGGGCACCCTTTGGAGGCAGCAACAAGGCAAGAATTCTAAAAGAAGGGAAGACGAATAATTCATGCCCTAAACACTTCTTAGATCAAGCGTCATTCCATACAAGTAGCGAAAATAAAAAATTACAATCCTTTCCTACCAACAGTTTATCTCCAAAGCTACAACCTTTCTCTATAAAAGTTCAATCAAGAGATTCTCATATAAGGAGGAAAAGAATCAAGAACGGTGACAATAAAACCCTAAGAAAGAAAAAAACTACTAGGCACAAAGGTGCAACCTTTTTCAGAAAAGATTCAAACTTTCCAAAGCAAAAACCAAAGGCTTTATGCGCAACAATGTAAGCATGCAAGATATGGAGAACACCGAAGGAAAAGAGAAAAGGCCTACTAACCTGCAGAAGGGTAGACGACAAACGGTTCAGAAAAAGAAAAACGATGAAACCTGCGCCAAATAGTCACTTTGAAAGCTTGAAGAGTAAAAGGCTTAGAGACGAGAAAGCAGATAACGAAGCAAAGGGCGAAGAGAAAGGAAAAGAAAGAAACTGAAAGCAAGTCTTCGAAATTCAAAATAAAGATGTAAAAGAGGGAGAGAAGGAAACGGCAAAAGGAATTAAGGGGCATTAAACCCTTGCACGTTTTCAAGGAAAACAAAAATGCGCGCTGCAAATAAAAGAAGAAAGAAACGCTTCGCATTTTAAAGCAGGAGGCTAGCCAAACAGAATTTCTACAAGAGATCATATAAAGACAAAATGCTCGAGCATGACTTCCTCAAAGGGGTCGAGGTTCAAAGACACGACCTTAAGGGTAAGATCGAACTCGAGCAGGGGCACTGTTCATACCCTGGACCGAGTTGTATGACCCAGGGTGACCAAAGGTACAAGTGACCGACCTCTTCAGGTTGGGTTGCCACCAATTTCTTCTAAAAGAGTTCGGTCAAATCACTATAGAGGCCCAAGCAAGCCCAAACGAAGAAACGCAGCCCATTCTAAAGGCGGCAAAGCCAAAAAAGATAAGGTAGTTCCCTTAAAAATATAAGATAAGATAACTATCTTATCTCAAAGGAAGGTCGCTCCACATTACTATAAATATATTGGAGCACCCAGGTATAACTCATACTCTGATTCTACACAAAATCCTACCTAAAGCACGTGCTAACTTAAGCATCGGAGTCTCTTGCAGGTACCACCACCCTCCGGTGACGAAGGATCAGCAGCACCACCAAGTCCAACACATCGGACACAACAGATCCGACCACAACAACAGATCTCAGTCGAGATCGACTTTCAATTTCAGGTAACACTCGAAACACTTTCAAATTCTTGAGGGTTTCATATTCTTCAATATTGGTTAAAACTTACAACTCATATTTGACTTTAATTCAAGTTACTTTTTCTATGTTATTCTTGTTGCTTGTAGTATGCATAAGGTGGTGTTTTCAACTTGTTGCAATAGAGTTCAAATTGATTAAAACCTTGAGTTGACAATTAGATATATTTTAATTTATCAAATGTATCAACTTCTACATCTTTTTATTTTTGTCAACATACATGAATTCAATTTTCACTTCTTTTGGATACTTGGATATGAGTTGTTATATTAAAACTTTTATAATCTTCTAGCAAATTGATTATTGATTGGTAATTGATAAATTTAATTTAATTTTTAACATTTTCTCTTAAACTAAGTTTGACAAAAGCTTTTTCTTCCATATTTATCTTGATTATACAGCGACAGTACTAATGATATCTTTCTTCTCATATGTTGATTCTTTAATATTTATGAATAAAGTCTTTTAGATATTGAAAACTCTTTCAACCTCTAGTTCCTCTTTGCAAATGTTCTTGTAATCTCTTCATCTAAAATCTCTTCAGCCTCTACTTTAATAATAAAAATCAGTCTCTTTTTTATTTTTCTTCTGTTATAATGGTTGTAGCTAACTTTTCTCTCTCTCTCTCTCTCTCTTAAATTATTGTTATACGTATCCTTTTAACACTTATTTTAATTATATTTAATTGTATTTATTGTCACGTTCTCTTGTCAACAATTATGACTTAGTTCAATACCATGTTGCATTCATCATTTAACTCTTTAAGATAGGTTGTTGTAGTTGACAACGATTATTTTCTTCTTTCAACAAATTTTGGACTATCTTCTTTTGTGTACAACTCTGTATCAAGTATCTTCGTATTTCTAATATGAAACGTAACGTTGTAGTCACTACATGATTGTATCTCATCAACATTATGTGAAAAACTCTTTCTACTATAATTTGTCATAGTGTCAATGAAATATTCTTCTGAGCTACAACATAAATTTCTCGTGAACTTGCATCAATAAGACTTCAAACATTATAAGCCTTTTAATAGTTTGATAACATCTTCTAACTATTTTTTTCCATTGATTTGGGAATCTCACTATAATAGCTATAATAAGCTAGCTAACATGAGAATACTCTTAATTCTTACCACTTTTTTGCCAAGAACTCTCTTACTTGATAAAATCTCTAATAAAAATACTCTTATTTTCACAAACTCTTTAAGTGAAAAAACTATTCTCACAAATTCTCTAACTCTTTATCAATTCACACTAAATTAAACTAACTCTGTGAACAAATTACTGCATACAAATTCTCCCATACCTTACAAAATCTATAACAATTAATATTGGATTAAATTAACTCTGATACCAAATAAAAATATAAATCTAATAATTGAGTGGTCCCAAAATTGCTCATTCACATAAATGACACCTTAACAATAATACAATACAATCTTAATATAATTTTCTCTCAACAAATATAATTTTCTCTCAACAATAACATAACAATATACTATGAAGAAAAATAATATTATAATAATAAGATATATCTCTATTTTCTATTAACTCTCTTAATAAATAAAAAGTGAAGACTCTTAAACTTATATTATATTCCTTACAAACTTCACTTAAGAATTATTTCATATGTAAATTTCTATTTACAGGCAAATCTAAATACCTAATAACTAATATTCTTAATGTTTAAGAATAGTATTAATGATAGACAATTTATATTTAATTTGCTACTTGCTTTCTAATTTTTAAAGGTTTCATATTCTTTAATATTGGCCAAAGTTTGCAACTCATGTTTAATTTTAATTCAAATTGCTTTTTCTATTTGATATTTTGATTCTTCTTTCTTCTAATGTGCATAAGGTGGTGTTTTTCATTTTTAGTAATAGAGTTCAAATTTTTTAAATCTTGAGTTAGCAATTGGATATGCTTTGACCTATCAAACATGTTAACTTCTATCTTTTTTTTGTCAACATTGATGACTTTAATTTGTATTTCTTTTAGACACTTGAATATAAGTTGTCATGTTAAAGATTATATAATTTTTTAGCAACTTTATTATTGATAATTGATAAGTTTAGTTTAATTTCTAACATTTGTGTTAAACAAGATTGTGATCTTCTTATCAAAATCGAATCTCATCAACATATCCTTATATAAAATTTAAACCTAATGACACACTTAGACTAAAAAGAAAAAAACCTAATGCTAGGCCTAAATTTTATATACTATCTTTTCAAATACTTCTATCATTTTTTCAAATACTTTTATCATTTATATCTTCTATAACAAAAACATATTTAAATTATTTTATATTAGACCATCTCAATAATGCTACATGATAAAGTTATTCTCGTAATCAACAGTTGGTTTAATAGTGTATTAACACAATAAAATCTGTTAAAAAAAAAGGAGACACAAAAAAAATTAGTTAAACTTGATTACAAAAAGAACTTCTTTACCTAACATTTCTCTTAAAATAATATCTCTCCAAATACACAATTATAGTAAACAAATCACAAAATTCTACCATAGTATTAACTCAACACATATATAACTAGATTGAGTTGATCAACATACAACATAACTTACAAACTCATAACTCATGCTTCTTATTATGCTTCTCACAAGATATGACCTGTGAACCTTGATTCATTATCTTTTTCATACTCTAACCTAAAAGTTCATGTAATTGACAGAGCGTGCCTCAAAAGTGATGTAGAATTAGGGTGGTAATGGGGCGGGTTTTTACCCCATTCGATCTCGTTCTGCCTTATAATAACCCATCCCTTTTCTACTGCAGGTAGTAAAAAGTTAAACACTAACCTGCTCTTACGGGTATTCGTCCCTATAATTATTAAAATTCAACAAATAAAATTAAATTTTAAAATTTATATAACCATCATCACATGCATAACATAATTAAAGTAAAAACTTAAATATAATAAAATATTATTAATTATTTTACCAATTATTTTACATATATTATATATACCGGGATGAGTATTAGTTAAATCCGACCTCGTCCCATCCAAAATTCTGTCCCGCTAAAAATTCATCCACATCAGGATAGATAATCAGCCGTCTAGATCAGGTAGAATATGGGATAGGTACCCGCGGGTTCAGGTAGTGTTTCCATTCCATCCTTATGTAGAACATCATACTAGTAATAACTTGAGCATTTGTCTTGACAAGGATATCAAATTCAAACCTGCTATTATTTTTTTCATTATAGATTGCCAAGATTTTTTTGGATAAATCTATCAAAGAAAAATGTAGGGCTAAATTGCATTAGACAACACGACTTTAACTCCTTAACATTAGGATTATCTGTCCAAATCAGGTAGGGTGTGGGGTGAGTACTTGCGGGTTCAAATAGTGTATTCTATCCTTATGTAGAACATCATACCAGTAACAACTTGAGCATTTGTCTTGACAAGGATATCAAATTCAAACCTGTTATTATTTTTTATTATAGACTGTCAAGGTTTTTTTAGAGAAATCTATAAAAAAATGTAGGGTTGAATTGCATTAGGAAACATGATTTTAAACTCCTTAACATTAGAGGTAGAAACAGGTCAGACAAAATCAAGTTTCATCCCTAATAAGCTAGGCTATAATAAATTTAAGTGGCTTAGGCTTAGTCTATATGTCACGGCTGAAAATGAGACATGATCGGCGCTCAGGAAAATAATCCCCAAGCAAGCCTAACCGACTTAAAAATAAGTTGAATAAAAAAGTTACAAATATTTTACAAGTTCTAAAATAAATATTTATATATTTTTAACAAAAAATTAAAATAACTAAGAATGGTTGGATCCTACCTGTGACATATGGAGCATACACTTCTAGAAGTTTGACAAAGAATAAGTACTCATTGCAGACCATTACTCTTGAATAGAGAGTTTCACATAGTCAAATATTTGTTCCTGAAAAATATTTTTAGAAAAACGGGATGAGTTTTACAATTCAGTGACTAGACAATACATCTATAATTGACATGAGACTATACAAACATCATTATTAAAGTAATTTTTATTAGAAAATAATAATTTATAATAATAAGTGAATCAATAAGGGAGTTCTCATACAAAAATCAAATCAAAAGTCCACACTTGGGCGGCTCCACCTCAATGGGTAGCCCTTTCCTCTCATGTGTCCTAACAGAATAACAGATCTAACGTGTGGCCTACATGTTAGGCTAGCAACACCCGTGCTAGCTGGGGTCTGAGTTAGATACATCTAAGTTAACATCATAACCGTCGTTAACTACGGTTTTCTAATACGAGCCTCCCAAACCAATTCAAAACATATAATTTCAAATACAACCAATCTTTTGACCTTTCAATTACATAAGGTATCGAATCAAATCAAATAATACCTTCTCATAAAAAATCCCTTTCAATCATATGAATGTCGAATATACTTTAAAAACTCAGAGTATATAAGTGAATATCAACAATATTTCAATGTTTCAAAAACACATATTCAAATAAAATCGAATATTCAAAAATAATACAAACTTCATCAAAAATATATATGGTCTCAAAAACAGATATTCAAGTAAGATAAAAAAAAGTTTAAAATAATGCAAAACTTCATCAAAAATATATACAGTCTCATATGCATATTAAAATTTTGAATTTCACAAAAATAAATATTTAGTTCTAATAAATCCATTATTAAAATCAAATTCAAATTCTTGATTAATAATTTGTAAATATAGTCATAAATTCAAGTAGCATATATCAAAATAATTATAGATGTAAAGTCAAATAATTATAAATGTAAAGCCTACTCACAACGTGGTCCTAAGGGACTGAAGAGACCAAAGCCGAAGTGCGAAATTAATGGGTGAGGGAACGGCGGTCTCCAACGGTGTGCTAGGCAGCAACCAGGCACGACAGAGCTGGCGGCGTCCTCTCCTCCATCGCGTTTCCCACAGCGACAGCTCTCTGCCTCAATGTCTCACTCTCTCCCCTCTTCGTTAGCACCGGTGGCGACGTGTGGGACAGCGGCTCCACGACGGTAAGGCACGACGTAGGCGTGCTCGAAGGCGATGGCAGTGACGGCGGACAGCCTTCCTTTCCTCTCTTTTCTTCTTCGTTCCCTCACTCTCTCCTTTCTTTTTTCTTTCCTTCCGTTCCTTCTTCCTCTTTCTCTGAAATGTGTGTGTGTATGTATGTAAGAGGCATGTTGTGAATTTTATTTTGATATTAGGATTAGGGTTTGATAAAAGGGATAAGGGTAGAATAGGTATTTTAATAAAATTAGAGGATAAATGTAAAATGTTTCAAAAAAAACCTTGAAATATTACACTATAGCTTGTTATAGACTATTCACTGAGCACTAAGTTTAGCTTGTTGATAAGTTTGACTTAACTTAAAATCTGTTAAAAGACATAATAATTTAAAAAATAAATAAATAATAAAATAAATAAATAAATAATAAAATAAAATAAAAGGTATTAAATATATTTAAAAAAGTGTATATAGTTAATTAAAAAAAAATAGTCTAGTAGATAAAATTTTTTAAATAAAATAAATGATATAAAGTTAAGCTCTCGCCATTATTATTTTTTAATATAATAAATTTATATATTTATATATCTTAACAAATTTATGTATTTATATATCTTAATAAGCTAAACATGCTATTTCATAAGTTTGAGCTTAGCCTGCTAGAAAATTATTTAATTATTTAATTTGTTTGTGGTAGTACCTATATTAATTATAATCACAAATTATGCTATTTCAAATTAGATGACTTATATAATGGTGATCTCATTTATTGTTATACATGTTAAATTGAATAAGTTATAATTACTTTTGATTTGGAATTAAATAAGAATAAAATCAGATATTATCTTTTGGACTTTAGATAATTATCTTTTGAATTTTAAATATATTATCTTTTGGACTTTAGATACTATTTTTATTTAGACTTTCGGGTTTAATAGGTGACATGCTCAAATATAAATAGTACTTTCAGAGTTTCGGTCCAAAAATATACCAAAAGTCGCCTCTGCAACTCTTTCTCTATCAGAGAAGTTGTAATTCAGCCGTCTAGGGATATAGAAGATTTTGGTTCGTTGAGGAAGACTGAGACAATCCTTGCATCAATTTTTGATTTTTAATTTCTAATTTTTATGAGTAAAGGTATGTTTTCGCATTATGATATGTTTTTAGTGATTCAATATGAATGATCTAGATTAATAAAATCATTTATTCCAATAAGTGGTATCAGAGTCATCCATAATTTAGTCATAAAAAATATTCAATTTATTATTCCTTTTAAATTAATGTGTATATATATGCGTATGTCGTATACATTTAGAATTGTTGTGCAGTAAAATTATATATTTTGAACATTCTTCAATGGTTTAGTTCATTGCTACTGCACATATATGTAATTTTACCATGTGCGTGCGTCATATATATGTATGCTATAATGGGTTCCTTTTATATATATATATACACACACAAGGACACATAAGAAAGGATCGGGAATCGACACATATGAGGAACTTCTCTATTGTAGAGAAAAAGAAAAAAGCATTCCTTTCAAGTCCCTCCTTATTCCTTAGTCTATGTCAGAGCGGCCGGAGACTAGTTTGATTCTTTTGCCACAGGAAAGATGATTAAATACTTGCTTCAGGACTGAGATATTCTAATTGACTCTTTACACTTGGCTTGAATAAAAGAGATTACTTGAATTAGAATACGGATTATGGCTCTATGACCTCAGAGCAGCCTAAGGCAGGTTGATCTAGAATCCCGCTTTATACCATTTTCAAACCTATATATATACACACACACGCATCATTATGTTATTTTTTGCTATACACATCGTGTTTCAATTATTCCTTTCCTTTTGAGATTATGCTCATAAAATTATTCTGATAAATAAATATTGATGATTCATTCTAAAATATTGATGGAATATTATTGAATTATAATTATTTTGTTTTAATTGTGTGTGCCATTAATTTGGTATAAAATTAATTGATTATCCTTTTGAGATATAAGGATTATTATATATATGTGACTCATGCGAATATTAATCTACTCAAAGGAAGATTTATATTTGGTCAAGTTATGTGTGCACATTAATAATATTTGAATAACGGAAAATAATGTTCATTATTTATGCAAACAATAATCGGCTCAAAGGAAGTTTATTGTTTGGCCAAATAATAAGCATTATACACTTTTGTTTATTTTCTATTAATTATGCGATAAATAATCGGTCCAAAGGAAGGTTATTATTTGGCCAATTAATAGAAAATATATGCGGTAATAAATAGGTTGCAAAGTTTAAGTTTCCATGTGCGCATTCAGTCGGTCCAAAGAAAGGCTTAATGTGTGACAGAAATTTTGACAATATTTGATTACTGCAATGAAAGTATCACTTACAGTTAATTTTTCTATCCAAAGATTGAAAATTAATGTTGTTCTAGATATCTCAATATGGATCTTTTCCCATTATTTAACTAATATTTACTACATATTTTTTTGTTCTAATCCAGAAACTATGGTTTCTGATACCAATATTTCTGCACAAATTAGTAGTATTCCTATGTTGAATAGTTCAAACTTTAAGGTTTGGAAGGAAATTGTGAAAATTACCCTCGCTTGTATGGATCTGGATATAGCTCTTCGAGAGAAGAGACCCACTTCTACTCTAGAAAATCTCAATGGGGTTAAAATAGAAAAGTGAGAGAGATCTAATCGAATGAGCATTATGATCATGAAGCGCTTAATTCCTGAGGCATTTCGGGGCTCAATTATTGAGGATAAAGATGCCAAACAGTTCCTGAAAGATGTTGAAAAATTCTTTGCTAAGAATGAAAAGACAGAGGCAAGTAGTCATTTGAGCAAACTTATCTCCATGAGGTATAAAGGTAAAGGGAACATAAGAGAATACATTACGAAAATTTCTCATCTTGCTTCTAAATTGAAAGCTAAAGTTAGTGTTGTCTGAAATTTCACTTGTGCATTTCATTTTGATCTCTCTTCCTGTACACTTTGGGCAATTCAAAGTGAGTTATAACACTCTGAAGGACACTTGGTCCCTAAATGAGTTTATATCTCACTGTGTGCAAGAAGAAGAGAGGTTGCAGTAAGATAACACTGAAAATGCTCACATAGTTTCATCTTCTCAGTATAAAAAAAAGCGTGATACTACTGCGAATGCACCTTCTCAGCAGAAAAAGGCTAAGAAACAGGATCAAGTTTCAACCTGTTTCTTCTGTAAGAAGGTGGGACACATAAAGAAGGATTGTACCAAATATGCCACTTGGCATGTAAAGAAGGGTATGATTCTTACTTTTGTTTGTTCTATGGCTAGTTTAAGTTCTGCACCTGTTGATACTTGGTGGGTATATTCTGCTGCTACTACTCATGTAAGTGTTACTATGCAAGGTCGCCCGTGGAGTGGACCATCAAGTGATGCTGAAAGATACATCTATGTGGCAGATGGCAACACAGTTGTAATTAAAGTTATAGGAACCTTTAGATTATGTTATACGAGTGAATTTTACTTGAATTTGTTTGAGACATTTTATGTACCGTCATTTGGATGGAACTTAGTTTTTGTTTCTCATTTGGACAAATCAGGTTATTTTTGTTCGTTCGGAAACAAAAAAGTCAATCTCTTTTATAATTCAAATAACATTTGCTCTGGTCGTTTGGTGGATAATCTATATAGGCTTGATTTGAATTCCTATAATAATTAAATACTACAAATAGGTACAAAACAAAAACTAAATGAGAATTCGGCATCATTATGGTACAAACGCCTAGGCCACATCTCTAAACAGAGAATTCAGAGGCTCTTGTCTGATGGAATTCTTGGACCCCTAAATTTGGCGAATTTTGAAGTCTGCATTGTGTGCATAAAGGGAAAAATGACAAACGAAAGAAAATTAGGTGCTAAGAGAGCTAAAGATGTCTTAGAACTGATACATACTGATATATGTGGCCCGTTCCCTACTGTCTCTTTGAATGGATAACAGTGTTTAATTACATTCATAGATGATTACTCTCGTTGCGGGTATCTATATTTAATTAATGAAAAGTTCC
This sequence comes from Arachis hypogaea, assembly GCF_003086295.3. Taxonomy (NCBI): domain Eukaryota; kingdom Viridiplantae; phylum Streptophyta; class Magnoliopsida; order Fabales; family Fabaceae; genus Arachis; species Arachis hypogaea. Next base: position 104,217,757 of record NC_092044.1, read on the forward strand.
AAACCTTGGATGTTTTCAAGTCTTTCAAAGTTGAAGTTGAACTTCAACTTTGGGAAGAAAATTAAAGTTGTTAAATCTGATCGTGGTGGTGAATACTACGGAAGATATGACAGTTCATGTGAGCAATGTCCCGGGCCTTTCGCTCTTTTCCTAGAGGAGTGCGTATTGTTCTGCAATACATCATGCCAGGCAAACCTAGCATGACTGGTGTTGCAGAGCAAAGGAACCGAATTCTTAAGGACATGGTGAAAAGTATGATTAGTCATTCTTTCTTGCCTGAATCACTCTGGGGAGAAATCTTAAAGACCGCAATGTATATTCTTAATAGGGTGCCAACTAAAGCAGGTAACAAAACTCTTTATGAAATTTGGACTGGGAAAAGTCCTAGTATAAAGCATTTGCACATTTGGGGATGTTCAGATGAGGCGCAACCTTATAGGCCACATGAAAGAAAATTGGACTCAAGAAGAATTAGTTGTTATTTTGTTGGTTATGCTGAGTATTTATGGGGTACAAATTTTACAATCATGCATCAAGGTCTATTTTTGAAACTGAAAAAGCAAGATTTTCTGAGGATGTTAAGTTTGGGGGGAAGAAAATATTAGGAATGTTACTTTTGATGAGGATTCTGTAATTGATAATGATCAGGTCTTTGTACCTATTATTATTCAAGACACAGTTATAGTACAAGAGTACAATGAGAATCATACTATAGATGCAGTTACAATACAAGAGAATAGTGAGAATATCGTTGTTGCTCAAGATACTACTACAGCATAGAAAAATAATGAGAATTCTTCTCAACTCCAACCTATACAACAAGCTCAACAACCTCAAGAAGTGCCATTAAGGAGATCCAACAGAGAAAGGAGAAGTGCAATTTCAGTTGAATATGTAGTCTATCTCCAAGAATATGAGAATGGCATTGGTTTGACAGAAAATGACCCAATCAATTTTCTTCAAGTCATGCAAAGTTCTAACTCTGAAAAGTGGATCAATGCCATGAAAGAAGAGATGAAGTCTATGAAAGACAATGACATTTGGGATCTCATAAAATTACTTGAAGGTGTAAAACCAATTGGTTGTAAATGAATATTTAAACTAAAAGGGATTCTAAGGGTAATGTCGAGAGATATAAAACTCGTCTAGTCGCTAAAAGCTTTACTCAAAAGGAAGGCATAGACTATAAAGAGACTTTCTCTCTGGTATCATCGAAAGACTCTTTTAGAACCATACTAGAATTAGTAGCTCAATTTGACTTGGAGCTACATCAGATGGATGTAAAGACAACGTTTCTCAATGGTGACATTGATAAAACGTGTATATGGTATAACCAGAAAATGTTGTATCAGACGATTCAAAATCTATGGTTTGTAAGTTAAAGAAATCCATTTATGGTCTCACACAAGCTTTCCGTCAATGGTGTCACAAGTTTCATCAAGTCATTACCTCATATGGTTTTGAGGTAAATATCATATATGAGTGTGTATACCGCAAGTTCAGTGGGAGTAAATACATCTTTTTGGTCTTATATGTTGATGACATTCTACTTGCCAATAACGATATAGGCTTGTTACATGAAACTAAGAAATTTCTATCGAACAAATTCGAAATAAAAGATCTTGGTGATGCCTCTTTTGTATTAGGAATCGAGATACTAAGAGATCGCTCTCAAGGTATTCTTTGATTATCACAAAAGAACTATATCGAAAAGATTTTAAGTAGATATGTCATGAAAAATTGTAGACCAAGGACACACTCTTAGCTAAAGGAGACAAGTTCAGTCTCAAGCAATGTCCCAAAAATGATATTGAGAGGACAACAATGCATGATAAACCTTATACATCAGCACTAGGGAGCTTAATGTATGTTCAAGTCTGCACATGTTCTGATATATCATTTATAGTAGGAGTGTTGGGTAGATACTTAAGTAATCCGGGCATGGATAATTCGATAGTTGTTAAACGCGTAACGCGTTATCTGAAGAGAACAAATGATTACATGCTTACTTATCAGAGATCAGAAAATTTAGAGATCATTGGGTACTCTGATTTTGATTTTGCGGGATGCCAAGATAGTAGACGCTCTACTTTAGGCTGTATCTTCATTTTGGCTGGAGGAGCTATTGCATGAAAATCTAACAAACAGACTCTTGTAGCTTCCTCAACAATGGAGGCATAATACGTTACTTGCTTTGAGGCATCCAAACATGACATATGGTTGTGAAACTTTGTCACTAAATTTTATATAGTAGATGACATTGAAAAGCCATTAAAGATATTCTGTGACAACAAGTCAACAGTACTATACTCCAATAACAATAAGAGCTTGACAAATTTGAAGCATATAGACATTAAGTTCTTAGTTGTCAAGGAGAAAGTTCAAGAAAAACAGATTTTTATAAAACATATAGGAATAGAGTATATGCTAGCAGACCCATTAATCAAGGGATTGATCCTTAAAATCTTTCATGAGCACACTACTCGGATGGGTGTCAATATTTGTGATGCTTTAATTTAGTGGGAGTTTATTTTATGCTATATGTCCTATGACAGATATTGAATTAATTTCTGCAGAATTAAGTTGATAGTTTATTTCATGTTATGTGAAATATTTATTTTGTAATATTTGTTTTGTGTTTGATCTCAATAAAGTTTTAAAATTGGACTAGTTGGAAATAGACATGCATGAGATCACTTGACATGTAATTTCCATATTACTCATCCAAATTTGATCTATGTCGTTAATTATATTAGGATGGTGATTGTGGTAGTTCAGTTACGACATTAATGTAATAAAAGCTGCGGTGATTCCATATCTAATATACGAGGCGGACCAGATTGTTAAAGTAATAAGGGAATAGCATTTAGATGCGCACATAAAGTTTATAAAATGTGATTATATCAAGAAAGAATATATGTATAGCTCAAGTGGGAGATTGTTAGGAAATTATTTAATTTCCTAATTTGTTTGTGGGCAATACATATATTAATTATAATCACAAATTATGTTATTTCAAATTAAATGACTTATATAATGGTAATCTCATTTATTGTTATAAATACTAAATTGAATAAGTCATAATTACTTTTAATTTGGAATTAAATAAGAATAAAATCAAATATTATTTTTTGAATTTTAGATAATTATCGTTTAAATTTTAGATATATTATCTTTTGGACTTTAGATACTATTTTTATTTGGGTTTTAGGGTATAGTGAATGCCATGCTCAAATATAAATAGTGCATTTAGGGTTTCGGTTTCCAATATACCAAAAACCGCCTCAGCAACTCTTTCCCTATCAGAGAAGTTACAATTCAACCGCCTAGAAATACAGAAGGTTTTAGTTAAGAAAGACTGAGACAACCCTTCCATCAATTTCTGATTTTTAGTTTCTAATTTCTATGAGTAAATATACGCTTTCGCATTATGATGTATTTTTGGTAATTCAATATGGATGATCTAGATTAATAAAATAATTTATTCCAACATAGCCTATTAAAAAATTTAGACTTTTAAAATAGTTGGAACCTGAACTTATTTTCTATCAGGTTGAGCTAAATCAAGCCAAACACAAGCCAATCCACATATCCCTTGCTTGCAATTGTCTTCGTTGCAAACGAGTTTCTTCATTACTTATGAAATGCTTAGGAAACACCGATCCCATACATATTCATTCGAAGAATCATAATCATCATCTTTTGTATCCTCAACAACTTTTTCTTCATCAAGAGGGAGAGCACTATCTTCTTCTTCGGAGGAACTGACTTTGATACAAGGCCACTTTCTGGGCTATCTCTTGTTTCTCTTTTTCCTATTGCAACATTTAAAATATCCATATCCATCATAAACTTGCCAATTGCAACGTAGCAGATGAATATCTTCCTTACGTTTTCAATGAATTAGGGTTAGAGTTTTAAATTATAGCACTTACTCCAATAAAAATGTTAAAATATCTTCTCATAAAAATATTTGTATTAAAAGTATGACTTATTTATTTAGTTACATTTTAAATAAAGATAATATTTTTATAATATATCAAAATTAAATTCTACAATTCATCATATAATGATAAAAAATAATTTCACATAAAAATAATTATAAAATCTTCGTTAAAATATCCACCTTAAATTATAGCCCCTTTTTATGTGGGTGACTTTTTGATAGATTCTCCAAGTTTGTTTAGATAAACTTAAAACAAAATTTGTTTTTAAGTAATTTTTTTTAAATTGAAAAGAATAGTATAAAGTAATCTGATGGAGAGTTTATAGCTTCTTTTACTTTTGTTATTAAAAAATTATCAAAATACTAAAAAATCAAAAAGATATTTTCTTCTAACAACTTAATAATATATAAATAAACTCTCCATGAGTTAATGCTACACCTTTTTTCGGTAAAAAAATTAACTCGATAAACTCAAATTCGCACTATTTATAAATTAAAATGCCTATGCCAATTAAATTGGATTGGTCCAATAATTAATTTACTAATATACTTAAACAAGTGTCAGGGTTTAATTCCGCCTTATGCAAGCAGCAAGTGACTATCAGCAAACCTTTAAATGGAGTTTAATAGTACGACGGATTAATTCTTAGTCAGTCGAACTAGGAGATACAGTAAAAAAAAAAAACAAAAAACAAAATCTCCATGCCAATGGACTCTCATGTAGCATAGCCCCACAAAGAAAATTAGTAGTTGGCAATTACTTCGTTATCTTCTGAAAATTAGAGTTCTTTTTTATATATAACTCTATCCAAATAAAAGAGGAGGGAGCGCTAATACAATACCAATTGTTTATTAATCTACCCTATTTAGTAGGGCCATCAAGAATAGACTAACAGAAAATATCAGAGAATAACTTAAATTTTTACAGAAGTATGTAATATATGAAAGATGATAATTTATTCTATAAATTTGTAAAGATACTGGAAACATTGCATAAATTATTTAATGAAAGCACCCATACTATTCAATGTAACATACAATCATGGGTAAAATATTATGGAGTAACAACATCGTTGATAAATCTAAGAGTAACTTAGAAGTTAGAAGTCACCCTTATGGTATGTGGACCTGAAACAAGTGAAACTTCACTCTATCCTCCTCAATTACAGGATATACTATCTTTTTAGCCTTTTAGGTGTATGCTTCAATCCTTTTGTTAAGTTGTTCTCTTTTTATAAAGTTAAAAAGAAACAAGGGATATAGTTACATTATTTAATTCACATAATACGTTGCTCTTCATTAATAGTGAATGAAAACTTCACAAAAATACTAAATTACACATTCATGGAAAATTTTAGTACATATTGCACATTTCTTTAGCAAACAAAAGTAAAGAATGACTATAACCTATAAAAGTTGAAAAGGAGAAGATAATGCAATCATTGAAAAATGATATTTGTACATAACATTTGTGGCAGATATATGTTCATGTTCACAAAAATATATCAATACAATATTCACAAAATATTATGTTCAAATAACATTACTCGATGAAGTTGAATATCAATTCTCTCTACACTACTCTTCTCTTTTTCCTACCACAAACATTAGGCTTTGGTTCAGATTCACCAGCCTCAAGAGGAAAATTGAGAATTGCTTTTTGACCCCTCATCCTAAAGGCAGCAAAATCATAAGCCTTAGCAGCATCAATCTCACTATCAAATGTGCCTAGCCACACTCTCGAGCCTTTTCTCGCCGGATCGCGAATCTCAGCAGCGAACTTTCCCCACGGCCTTCTCCTTACTCCTCTGTAGTGCCTAAACGTAGCTTCTACCTTCTCCCCCACAGACTCCAACATTGTTGGTTCAACCGAAGTATCCGAATTCTTGATTATTTCTTCCTCCGTGGGGCTTTGTGCAATAATGACATTGTTTTGATCAGCAGCGACTTCCTTAGCATCAAAGCTACTACTACTTTGTTCAAAGAAATATGAATCCAAATCCAAGAATTGGTGGTAGTCGAGTTTTGGTGATTCCAAAGGGTGTTCTAATTCTTCAATTTTCACTAGAGGAATGAGATTGGTGGTGCTAGTGAAGTATGAATCTAAGGCATTATTCTTATTATCACCTAAGAGATGTTGCCTTAAGAGTTCTAAACTTGAAATTTCTTGAGATGCTGTCATAGTGTATTTGTGTTTGAATTGGATTTTTATTTGTGGAATGTGTGGAGAGAAGTGGCATTGAAACTATGATATTTATGCATATAAGAATACTCTAGTCCCCACATTTTGTGATATAAATTGATTGATGATAGTGTTATCAACTCATCAAGTTGTTGAGGAAAATTAAATGGACCCCTTTTTTTTATGGCACACGGAATTCACTAGGGAGTTTTTTTTTTCTTTTTCTAAAAAAAATTATTACGTTAAGAGACAGTGCATCTTATCCAAATTATTGGATGATCATGGTTATGTACTTTGTCATGGGGCCCGATACGTATAAGCAAGTTGTTTGAATATTAACAAAATATTATTGATTTATACCAAAAGAAAATATTCTTGATTTATACATAATTATAAATATCTTGCCGTACTACTGCCAAAGAATTTAAGTTTTTGAATATTAAATCTTATCTAGAATAATAATAATAATAAATTTTAGTTAATTTTTCTTTTCAGAAAATAATAGTATCATGCTTAGCATTGTAAGATTTATTTTTCGGGATAAAATATTGTAAGAAAAATTTAAACAATTGATTAATATAATTAATCAATATAAGACATAATATGTATCGTAAATGATATAATAACTATATCAAGCCTCATCAATTCTTGTGTTCACAAGGTGCTTTCAATGGACTATCTTCATTTAACAGAGAGAGAAGAGGGGGAGACTGATGAATAATAAATCTAGATATCTTAGGTTTGGTTATTTTAAAGATAATTGTTCTACAAAATATTTAAGAAATTATATTTTCCTTTCACTTTTATTTAGCTTTTTATTTAATGTTTTATATTACTTTAATAAAAAAGTGTTATCTTGTTGATTAATGTTTTTGTTTTAAATATCGGTTTTTGGAATAAGAAATACTAGATGACTATCAGAATTTATTATTTTTTATATAAGCAATGCTAGGGGGCCAGCAATTTTTGTGATTGTTAGCCATCAACTAGCCATCAATGATGATTTGATGGTATGAGATTGGTATGAGATTTCATCCAATGGCTCACCTTCCTCTACTGGTTACATGCTGGCCAAAATTCAATAAAACTGCTGGCCCCCTAGACTTTTTCTTTTTATATTACTTTGTTATGTAAAATCAATAATTTTGACATAGGATATATATTTAAGAGTCTCAACTTGTGCCAACAAACTACAGCTCAGATGGCATAGTTCTCACTAAGAGGTTTCGGATTCAAATCTCACTCCTAACTTAATAAAAAAAAAATCTCAACTTGTAAGCTGTTGTGTTGCAAAGAGTTGCTAGAAACTTGGCAACTTGTGTTAAGACTTAAGACAAAGTGGGGCATCAAAAAGTTGGTTTTGGTTATGGTTTGTACTATCTACAAAAGATCGCAATCAAGAAAAGATTGCTGTTTATAAGGGTACATCTGGAGCCTTATCATTCTTCAACTTGCTGTATTTAAATCAAATCACACCATGGGGCCCTTATAGTTGAATAATGGAGACTCACAATTAACCAAATCTAACCAAGATGAGATGAGTTGAGAAGAGAAGCCTTTGACTTTTAGGGCTTCACCTCCTCCGAATAATTGCTCTCTAACTAGTATTACAATTTGATAGATTTTCTTCCGTTTTTCTTTTTGTATTCAAGAATGTAACAAAATATTAAAGTAATATATATTATAAATAAAGGTTTCTTGGATGTGAGAGGAAATAGTTATTTAATCAAATACTTAACCTTATCGAAGTTGAAGTGTGAATCCCGCATGATAAGATGGTGTTTTGCAAAGAGAGTTTTCTCATGAATGATGCGTATAAGTTGGCACTAGTTGAGCATGTTCAAACTTGAAACACCAGTTACATTAAAAAAAAAATAAAAGAAAAAAGAAAAATACTCCATGTCTGTGCTGAGGTTTCAACAAATACAACAAACATATAGCTATTACTAAGTAGTGGAATTTCACACTAAAAAGAATAGTGGCAAACCATATGGTGGTAGTGTCCAATTACAGCCAATACCACTATATGTTAATGCATCATCTGTTATCTGAAAGCTCATCAAAATTCACAGCACTGATTTAACATACAAATGAAACCTAAAATAGAGATCTGTTGCTACACATAAATATGAGAAAACCTAAATCGAGGTAATATTCAGACTATCGATACCTTGGACAACTCCTTCTAGATCAGAGGAAATGAAACTAGGTTGATTTGTAGATGCAAGAAGTCTAGCCCACATTCTACCTGTCAGCTCAACGGTCTTTTGTTTCTCTGTCACACGCTGCAACAAGATGTTATATAATCATCAGCCGGCATGCTACATAACATAATGTGGGAGCATATAACATACTAACACATATCATGAACAAAGGTAAAACATAATCTCCAGTAACCTAGGAAGTGCAGCACATCCTATTAGGTTAATAAACATTTAAACTGCATCATCTCAATCTTGCATGCCCTTACATAAGGTGTTTGTGTTGAATTTTTTACAAAATGATTAAATTTTCAGTTCTCTTGGTAAGGTTGTAGTGTTAGGTAGAGGAGATGGATTACATGGTGAACTTAAGAATAGTACAAGACTCCAGTAGCATAAACTTTAGTAATGGAAGTAACTAGTTGGATGCAGATGATCTAATTCTAATGAAGTGGTCAACTTACAGAAATAGGGATATAAGCATGTCTACTATTCACAGGGCCAACGGTGAAGCCAGTATATCCAGCCATAGCTCCATGAACAACACTATGAGCAAGTAGAGTGCAGTAAATGTTGTCTGCGGCATTACTCGGAATAGCTCGAATCATGTATGTTGGATCTATAAGAGTAACACAATGAAACTTTTATGATGAACACAAAATCAATGAAAATTTTAAAATTAATTTCTTAAAAATGATAACATTATTATGTTAAAGTAATAAACAAAACTTAAAACGGTTCCTTTGTTGAAAATAAATGATATAAAATATAAGAAAATGGAAAAAAATTTTAATTCTGAATTTCAAGCTTGCTTGCTTTTATTTAGGGGTTTTGAAATTCCAATTAACCAAAACTAAAAGGCAAACAGGAAAAATAAGATGCCGTTCTGGTTATTCAAGAATAATTATGAAAGAATAATCTTATAGCTGTTTGTTTTCCTGGTTATTCTTGCATAATTACAATAAAAGAAAAGTTTTATAGGAAACTCAGGAACATACCTATATATTTCATATTAATTGGCATCTTTTGAGCCTTTGTGAAATGGTCCTATAACAAGTAAGCAATATATTTAGAAGCAAACTGAATAACTTAAAAAGGTGAACAAAACAATGTTGGCAACCTCAAGAAAAATGAAAGGAAATATTTTATAACCCTCCGTGAAGGACAAATTCGAATTCCAAAATTATTCTTTCAAAATCATTCATCATTTCCTCTATTATGGGAGTGAATACTTTCCTATGAACTGAGTTAATGAGAAAAAAAAAATTCATAAGCAAAAACTGATAGAGTTCTAGACTACAATGACAAGTCAAGATAGCATGCACAATTGCACATCAACAAATTTCCCCTCTCAAAGAGGTCACACACTTCAATGTCAAGATCAAAAAGAAGGGGGGGGGGGGGGGGGAGAACATGCAAGATTAATTTAGCAAGGAAAGTGCAAAAGATTTTAATTAGCTTCACCATATGTAACCGATCTATTAGCAAATTGACTGATGCCATCAGGCATCAGCATAAATCTAGTTTTAAGAAAAATATATTGAAAACCATCTTTGGAATAGATACCTTAACTAGGACCACACATATTAAAAATTCTACAATCAGAACTGGAAAAGATCACAAATTTTCTGCAGTCGTATCAATTATATTTAGAGATATCATATCTATGGTCCAAGTAAGTATACATATCTGAGAATATTATATATGTAAAATCTGTGAAGAGAACATAAGGAACAGAAGGAAAGATATATGATATAGTATACCTTGATCTTATCAGATAACCAGGGACCAACATCAAGAAGTAGCTTGTTCCCAGATGCATCCTTTTGATTGACTGCAGGCACTTCTGCGGCAACATATTCTTGACCTGCACCTTCTGCTATAACAATAACTAAATGTCCATTCTCTTTCAACCTCTGATCAAGAAACTCATACAGCCCACCTCTCCCTTCCAAATAAAAGGGAGATTCTGGAATCAAGCAGCAATCCTGTTAGAACTCTTGCTATTAGAAGGCATTCTTTAGTCATTTTTTAAATTTTGAAAAAATGGCAACAACTAATGGCAATTTGAACTCCTTTTGGACCATTTAAAATAGACTTTAATATCAAAAGGAAAGAAATATTTTTACGGAAAACTATTAAAGAGCTTCAAGCCAAAGAAAATCACCAATACATCTCTATTGTTGTCATCATCATCATCATAATAAAAAAAAAAACACAAATTTTATGCTAACAAAGGAATAAGTTGACCAATGACAATCAACAAATTCTGAGACTGGGAAGATGCCTTACCACGTCTCGGCTAGCCAAAGTTGCAAACATGGCAATGAAACCTGCAGATGGAAGCTTGTAAAGTCTATCTCTGAAATGAGAAATAGGATTCTTAAAGTTCTAAATACCAATATTTCATTAAACACATCAAGTTTCCACTCTGTCATTTCAAAGAAAAGATTATTTGGAAAATTAGAAATTGTGATGAAAAAGAGGGGGGGGGGGGGGGGGGGGGAGGGGAGAAGCAAAATAGAGCATCTGAAAGTATTGCTTAATGTCTACCACTATATCTGCCCATTAGCTTAACAATTCCAACTCCGTTTTCAACACTTTCAACTTCAACATGAGCAGCATTGATGGCTCTCTGGGCTTCTTCTACAGCAGTATCAAATCCAAAAGATTTGTCAATAACCTGAAGCCAAACAAGTAAAATATTACAAACAGCGAGGGCTTCATCTGTCTCAATATATATTAAATGTTTACATGGAAAAAATAATTGATGAGTAGATTAATATCTCCGAGTTTACACACAAATGTGAACAAAGCATAATGACATCAATAGTATACAGTAATTAGACCATTGTTAAGTTCCTATTAAAATATAAAACGAGGAGATACAATTACTGAATACATACAACACAGAGCCAAATCTCAGGTAAAAAAATTATTACATATCACACACACACACAGAATCAACAAACACTTTTCCAAAGGGTGCAAAACTTATATAACTAAGACTTACAGCAATATCATTATCAATTGTCTTTGGAATCCCAGCCACAGCGACGTGAAGACCACGTTTTTCAACTTCCTTCATAGAAAGATGCTCATATTACAACATACTATCATGGAACTACATCATTGAGTAGATGAAAGCCATGTGTAATTTAAGAGAGAAATCAATTACCTCATATATGCGTGCTGCTCCTCTTTGAGTTCCATCACCTCCTATAATGTATACCTAACATGCACAGATAAAATTTCCCTTTTGTTCAGATATTATGTCTACAATCTGTTCATATACTAAATTAATATAACAAGTAACCACCTGATTTATTCCACGGTCTGCAATGTTATCAACTATCTTCTGTGTATCATGTCCTCCTCGAGATGTGCGGAGAAGGGTGCCACCACGTTTATGGATATCATTAACCACTTTAGGAGTCAATCTCACGGTATTTTTTGAATAAAACCCTCTATATCCTTCCTAAATCATTTTGAAGAGCAACATGGTAACTAATAGGAACTCAAGCAATGGACATAAAAGAAATGGGGAAACTATCATGTTACAACTCAGATAAGAAATTCAAATTAAAATGATTCTAAGAAGTTGGTCCAACAGAAAAAGCTAAGTAGTATATTTGTTAGATAGCCAGAATTATACAACTTCTGCAAAACTCACTTCAATCCCAAGTATATCCTCAACGCCATACATGTTGTTTAAGCCACATACAATCTCCCTAATCACCGTATTGATTCCTGGGCATAATCCTCCACAAGTCACTATGCAAGCACGTACTTCTTCCGGCTTGAAATAAACCTAATATTAGAAGATGCAGTTATCAGCTCCAAAATCTAAATACTATAAATTGACACACACATTTTCATGTTTTATACCTTTTCTCGAGGTCCTGCACGCCGAAAATGAACCCCTCTAGGGTTATCTTTTCGAATGACAATCTGAGATATGAAGCATGGTGAGAAATACAGAGATAAGAAATAGAATGGGGTATCAGTGATTCAGAAAAGAAAAGAAAAGAAAAGAATTCATGAACAAAGAACTGGGAGATTGTGTCACTTACATTTTGTGCAACCACATCTTCTTGGCTTACAAAAGTATTCCTTAGAGTATAAAACAGTTAAAAGAAGTAAAGATTAATCCATAAGAAGAAACATAGTTTGAAATTAGGAAAAAAAAAGTTAGGATAAACTTTGATGTTACGAATCACAAAGTTAAAACAAAAATGCAAAGCAGAATAGACTTACTTTACAATTGAATAAGCTTGGCTGCTATGCAATGGGTTTGGATAGGACTGCAAAAAAGGAACTAATGCTTTAAGTATCAACAGTCATCAATATGGTAAGAAAAGAAAAATCATTAAGAAAAGAAAGGGAAGTGCACATTATTTGAAGGGTTAAAAAAAAATCTTGAAACAACTAAATTGCTTAAAAAAAGAAAACTAAACACTAAAGATACCTCCCATCCCTATCCAAAACATCTTAGGTTGTAAGTCCTATTATTAGTAGTTTCAAAAATAAGAATCATAGGCATAGAACTTTAAGCATTCTTCTATTGCGCTAGTAGGTATAATATGTATTTTCTATTATGTTGTACTGAGCTGGATTCTGGATTCAGTAACCGAAGCCTCTTGTAAAGCGTATCAAAGTAAAGCAGCCTAGCCTAGCAAAGTTTATTTAGTTTAAGTTGACTGAAATATCTGTCATCAGGTAGTTAGAGATCATTCTAGATTACGTTGAGACAGTTAAGGGATGCTGCATCAGCTGATAAACATGCAAAGAGTGTTGTGAATTCATTTGGTATCAATCCATCTAAATAAAATTTCTCAGTTTCTCAATGTCTCTCTCTGCTCCGAGTGAATTCAATTGAGGTATCGAATTAAATTTCTCAGTGGAAACACGCAGCTAAAAATTTATTTAAATAATAAAGAAAAAAAATCCTACTTTGATCACAGGCTGAGAAGCATACAATATCATATCATATCAAAGCATAGCAAATCATAGTGTACTTGTGCTACAGTAAATGCCTGACTGAGCTACATGTTTTTGTAAATGTGATATAACTATCCGGAATGAATGTAAATATCAAACAATGAATAGAATCCATACGAATTTGGAATCAACAAGATCATACATGGCAGCACATTTTCGCGGGAAAAATAAAGTACCGGCAAATTAGGGAGGAAATTGGTGAGGTGCGGCACGTCTTCGAGGACAAAATCGTCATTCTGGGATTGTTGAAGTGCTGCTGCGATTGGGCGATGGTTTGGGCGGGAAAACAGCGGCGGTGGGTTGTTCCGGAGAAAGATTCCAAAGAGGGACGCTGGTTTTGGACGGAGAGAAAGTTGATTGAGAGAAGAAGAAAGAGAGGAGGAGAGAGAAATGGTGGAGAGATCCATTGCAGAGAGAGAGAGAGACAGAGAGAGAGAGAGAGAGAGAGCAAAGAGAAAACGTTCAACAACTGAAGCTGAAGCTGAAATTTCTAGTTGGAGTTCGTTACTTCTAGCTTCAGTTGAAGCTCACTGAACCCAAAAAAAAAATAAAAAGATAAAGAATAATTTTACCATAGATTTACAGGTTACTGAGAAAAAATATTACATAAATCCTTGAAAATACCTGCTTATCGTATTATCATGTTACTAGAAATCAAATTATTGCCCGGAAAAAAAAGTTGTTTTGCATAAGAGGTACATATTTATTCATTTCTTTCCAACTCCACCAGGGTATACCCATTATTAAATCTTAATGCAAACACAATTATTAAATAAAAAAAGGTTTTCGAACAACGATAGAACACTACAAATACAAAAAAATGGGCAAATGGCATCGTACTATTGTAATACTTTTGTGATAATGCATTAATCTTTAAGAAGAAAAAAATAAATAAAATCAATAATGATGGTTGATATATGTTTCTACTTTCTACAGCAAAGGCCGAGATGGCCTTTGATTTATTACAAAATGCTTAAGCTTATACACCACAGATCAATTCATAAACATACTTCTATTGGGTTAATGCATATATTTTTCATGGATTTATCACTTAAAATTTAAAAACTCTTTTCTTTCTTCTTGCAAGTGTTGATGATTGATTAACAATTTTTAAATTGGTTTGACTTCTTTTTCACTGCCATTTTGCTAATTACTTGAAAATTAAAATAGAACACAATTTTGATACATACACCATGTGAGAATACAAAATGAATTTTGATACACTTTGCCAAGTTGTAATTTGTAGTAAAAAAATTCAAGTCAAAGAATGATGCTTAATTGCTTATGCATGTTATCAAATTGGAATTTGATATAAGGTGCTACTATGTACCTAAGGAAAGCAAAGATAAATTTGATATGGTTACCATTACGGCATTACCGCTTAGCATGAGGCTTTATCTTCTCTCCATTTTTGCCTTCAAATTCATTCAATGAACGGAATAAAAAAAATTATTACTCCATATTTCACGTCTCAAATGCACCAACCACCAAACCTTAGAATTTATGGCCACGAGTATTATACTAATATATTACCTCTCTTGTACCAAATTAGGAGAAAGAAATGGAAAGGAAGGACTTAGAGAGAAATAAAATTCATCTCCATTGTGAACATTAAAACAACAACCTAGCCATCCCATTTTATTCCCCAATTTCCCGTCTATTTTGAACTCAGAATCACCTTCAAGATACAAAAATATCATAGCTATTATCAAACTATTGCTCCTCACTCGGGCAAAGTACACTGCCGGAGAAGAAAAAAAAAAGGAAAATAAAAAAAAGATCTATTGGCAGATCTATTAATATCCATAGAAAACAATTAGAAAGTGCAACTCTAGCAGAGGAAATAATGACCTCCAAACAAGAGAACCAACTCGATAACAAAATTTATAACTTCCCTACTTATAAAAGGAATGGGATTTTCAAATTAGCATCATCACTGTTGTCGTGGTCATTGCTCTGCACAAGTTTCTTTAAGCTAGTCCATGATCTTTTCCGTTTTTTGCTTGCTGTGCCCTGAGTTTTCGATGCTTCTGATTCAACAGACGCACTCGAAGCTTCAAGTGTCTTCTTAGACTTTCTTTTCTTTGAGGTTGTGGCACTTACACTTGATGGGGTGGCTGGACTATCTACAACGGAGACATCTTTATCTGTAACTGATGAAGCAAATGCATCTGCTTCTTTGGTGTTGTCTTCACCTATAATGCCTTTCCCCGATTTTGAAGACTCATGTGTAATGGGTTTTGTTGCTGGTGTTGATACCGATGACGTTTTGGTTTTAGATGAACATAATCCTTTCATATGTCCCTTAGGAGTCCCCCTCTTCACATTGTGATGCAAACAGAAATGGCACTTGTACACTACATTGTTTTGACTGTGTTTATGCTTGCCCCTGTGCTTTGATCTATTCTTCTCAATTCTCACAGTTGAATTGATGCCAGGATGAAGAACAGTTTCACATCTATAAAGCAGTCAAATTACTTGATGTTATGATATTTTACATGAAAACTGTATATTGGTAACCTAGGAAATTGATGCATTAAAGGTTCAAACAAATAAATAACCCAGTCTGCCAGATTTTGTGAGCACAACAAACAAGAGTAAAATGTTCCTTTTCGGGGGGAAAAGAACCCAGTTATTGTTATCATTCCAAAACAAAGT
Source organism: Arachis hypogaea (assembly GCF_003086295.3). Classification (NCBI taxonomy): domain Eukaryota; kingdom Viridiplantae; phylum Streptophyta; class Magnoliopsida; order Fabales; family Fabaceae; genus Arachis; species Arachis hypogaea. Next base: position 104,233,745 of record NC_092044.1, read on the forward strand.
TTAAGCATTTTTGGGGTACTGGAGACCTCATGGTCTCTGATTCTGCCAAAATAGATAAATGAGGACAAAGTGCTTCAATTTATATGATAACAGATGCTGATATTAGCATTTAGTTTTTGTGAATAAATATATAGTAAATAGAGCAACGTGTAAATTAATTTATCTTAAAACTACTAACATAGCACACATCAATACTGGAAGAAGGAATACACACTATTGCAAACAAGTGGCAGTTTCACAAAGTGGATTGTTAATTTGAAGCTTGGTTCATCACAGTGACAATGTGGCTTATTGTGTTTTACTTAATGGCTCTCAAATCTTGAAATTTAATCAAATGGTCAAGTTCTAAAATCTAAAAAAAAAAAGGCATGGAAACACTGACAATATGACAAATAACCTAGATGGAAAACAAAATCCCTAAGCAAAAAAGAAAAGGAAGGTATAGAATCAAAACCTATGGCAAGTTATCAAAGAAGAATCAGGCGTTATTCCATTGGCCTCGGCAACAGTGGCCAAACGCTGCCCATAGAAAGCTCCTAAAGACGGTATCTGAGCCTCATGAGAGGCCCAAACTGCAATCTTTTCCAAGTGCTCAACCTCCACTAATGACCTGGTGGTGGCTCTTGGCTTTTTATGTATTTTTCCTGTGGCTTCTTCCCTGAGTGATACAGGAGTGTTAGGCTGACAAGCCGGGTTTTTAGTTCCTCCTCCTTGCTTCCCCATGCCTTACTGGAGATGAAGCATGAATGGTAGCAAAAATTATAAGAAAATATTTTAAAGATAAGAATGGTAGACGTCAGAGCAAACATCAAGCATAGTTCTTATAGGAACTTTAAACCATAAAAAAGTGACACACGCCTAATTAATTAATTCAAATATACATGAACAAAAGTATTCAGTGTACATAACAGCATAACAAGCAAAGCTCCAAAAATTTTGGGATAATAATTATGAAGGAATGGAACAAAAATAGGAAAACCAGTCAAAGAATAATGATGAAAAATCAGTCTCAACCTCGCAAGAACAGGTCAACCAGAATATAAAAGTGTCAAGGTTCAGATGAAACAATTGCAAATCAAGGTTTCGAATTTGAAGCAAAAATGGCATAGTACCAGGTGAATTAACAACACATAACACGGAGGGTGAGTCAAGGCCTAAGATCAGGCCGAAAGGCGTAGTCGATGGACAACAGGTGAATATTTCTGTATTACCCCTTGTTGGTCCCAAGGGACGGAGGAGGCTAGGTACTGCACATGGAAGGTGGCAGCCAGCAGCGACGGATGTCAGGAGGTAACGACGGTGAGTGGCATGGAAGAGAGAAGAGAGCACATTTGCAGCAAAAACAGGGAAGCGGCAGAGGGACACAGAAATCGTGCTCGTCAGAACCCCGCAGATTAGAAAAATAGGTAATATAAAAAAAGAGAAACTCTTGGGACAGCAATTTTTAGTGCTTGTTTGGACGCCATTATTTTGATTAAAAAAAAAATCTTTTTTTAATGAAAAAAGATATTTTTTATTTTTTAGCATGTTTGGCAAATTTTTAGTAGTAAAAGTAAAAGCACTAAAAAAAATTAAAAAATATCTTTTTTAAGAAGCTGTAATTTACATTTTTTTAAAGATCTTTTTTCTTTAAAAAAAGATATTTTTCATGTAATAAATAAACAAAAAAATACTTTTATATTGTTATACCCAAAAATAATTGATAGATAAAAAGATCTTTTTGTATGAGATATCCAAACATAAAATTACTTTTACTTTTTCATAAGATCTTTTAGAAAAAGATAACTTAAAAAAAGATCTTTTCTTAAAAACTCCCCCAAATAAGCATATTTTTTGTCATTATTTAATTAGTATAAATACTAAATTATTATTTTATTAATTTATGTGTGGAAGTTCTGAAAAATTTGGGTGCAAATTGTATTCATTTATAAATACAAAATGTATTAATTCATGTGTGCAAAACTTTAGTAAATATAGGTGCAAATTATATATTTCTTGAGTGCAAAACGTCTGTAAATATGGGTGCAAATTATTGCTGTCTAAGTGCTGGTCAAAAATGACAATATTTGCTGGTCATGTAGCATTACCCTAAAAAAAATACACCTAAATTATTTTATAACCGACAAAAATATTTTAAATTATTAAAAAATGTGATAAAAATATAGTGAACAAAGTTTTCTATGTGGTACAATTTGCACGCTTCGGGAATTTAACAATATGAAGAAACCTGATATTATTTTGTTGTTTGAGACTTATATAAGTGGTGTGAAAGCTAGTGAAACTGCTGTAAAAAACGCTGGAATTTAGGCATTTCATTATTGAAGAAGCAGAAGGATTTTCTGGTGAAATATGTGTTCTTTGGGGTGATGATAACATAAGTATACATGTGAGGAAAAGCCATAAAGAGTACATATAAATGTTAGTAGGAATGGACAGTGGGGTGGGCATGGTTTGGATTTTTGTAAATCCAAACCAGATCCATTTCCGAACCAGTTTTATGGTTCATAAAATCAAACCAGAACTGGATTGAAGAGAGAAACTGGTTCTAAACCAGTTTGAAAAAATAAAAACTGATTTTAAACCGGTTTTATAATTTAAATCCGGTTTTACTTATAAACCGGTTTTAAATTCAGTTTTACATATAAAACCGGTTTTAAATTCAGTTTTTTAAAATCCATATCTAAAATTCGGTTTTTTTTTAATCCATATCTAAAATCTGATTTTTTTTTTTTTATAAATCCAGTTTTAAAACCAGATTTTTGAAAATCCAGTTTTAAAACCAGTTTCTTCAACCAAAAATCCAATTTTAAAACTAGTTTTGAAATTTATTACTGGTTTAACCTAAGTTGATTTCTTAACCAGCTATCTTAATTTAGCATATAGGTAGCCTTTCTGTAACCCAACCTTTCATAAGAATAACAATTGTTATTGTTATGACTCAAAACCTATGGATAGAGTAGCCCAACCCAAAAGACTAGATATTAAGTTGGAGCTTCATGACTTCAGTATTATATTTAGCTTACTTACTTGGTTACTTGCCTAATCCAGGACCCGTAACACTCTCCCTGTCTAACTGCAAGATTCAAAACCTACTCAAGAAGCATCGTCAAAATCATCTGCTTATCAGCTTGTGTGATTCTTTAATTTCTTTGGTCAAATGCCTATATGCATTGTTTCAAAAACAAAGTTACCATCTCATTTTTTCTTTAGGGATATGCAGCCTAGTATATATAATCATGCAATTAAACATAGATTCAGAACTTCCCTAAACAACAATAACATGAAATAAAACTAAGATTCATATAAAAACCAATAAATAATAAAACCAACCATCCATCTACAAACTAGGAAACTTAGGCAACTAAATTCGAGACAGCTTAAACTACAAAGTTCTTAGAGTTTTTTATGCAACCAACTAGACTTCTTAGAGTTCCAGGACAAATTAGTTCTCTTATCACTTTTCATCATTTAATCTCAGCCCCAAGTGTTTGATTAGCATTCAATCATCACAATATAAAATCACATATTCAGAAGATCAATTAAACATTCGCCACAACATAATCAAGCACAAATCCAGCAACACAAACTCAACCAATACAGCTTCATAATTTCAGTTTATATATCATATGATTGAGCTTCTAACTATCCTAACCCTTATTCTTAGTAGCTGATTTCTCTTAGTATAATTCTCTTGGTCTTAAATTACAAAGAACCTGAAAATCCATTGTTTTCAAATTTTTAATCACTCAGTTAAGATATATACTTAAAATATATATAAGACTCGTGTTTCAGAGTAGTCACAAGTTGTATCTGCTTGCTATTCTACTGTGTGTATATATATATATATATATATATATATATATATAAAGTATGAAAATCATTTTGAGTGGATAACATCTCCTTATTGCTAAATATATAGTTAATTTTTGCAGTATGGCTATTAAATTATAGGAAAATTAAATGATGAGTATGACTTGTTGAACATTTGCTACATGATAAACTAACAATACAAATAAGGAAAAATAAATGCACGCATAAACAAAAAAAGCAAAGGCACACGTGATAAAACTATAAAAAAGATAATATAATATTTGAGATAAGTCATAAAATTGGAGAAGTTGGTCTAAGCATCCAACCAGTTCAATTAGACCAAAATAATGAGTTCTGGAAGAGGCTTCTATTGCTTCAAAGTTGGACTGAACAGTTGAAGAGTATACAGATTCTAAAATTTCTATTCCAACAGTTTCTCATAAAATTCTACATTTGATATGGCATTAACACAAACACTTGATATGCATAACAGCATAAGCAATCAAACCTTGTTCAGTTTTTCAAATTGATGGAATGGAACAGAACAGAAAAGGACATGGAAGCACCTTTGGCAATTTCAACTATATAATCAAAAATGTAGTAAATCCCTATCTACCACTCAATTCCTTTTTTCAGATGATAGATTCACTCTCTGGTTCTTCTCTGTTGCTTCACAACATTTCAATCTACCAAATTAATTTACTTAATGGTAAAACTATCTAACCTTGAGGGAACCCAGAGAATGGAGAAGAACAAAGCTGGGTCACGGCGAGAAAAGGCGGACGACGGAACCGCGGATGGCGGAACAGAGCAGTGGCGCGACGCGCTTGTGGTGGTGGTGGCAGCTACGAAACTGCAGTGCCAGTTGCCTGCTCCGGTGTCGGCTGCGGCGGAGGAGAAGAGGCAAAGGAGAAAAGGATTCGTGCGAGAAGTGTGATTGGTTCACGATTCACCAAATCTGAAATTCAGATTTAGGGTTTTTTGGAGATTTGGATCTTAATCTGGATCTGGATCCGGATCCGGATTTAAAATTGTTTAAATGGATTGGATTTAAAACCAAATTATAAAATAAATTTGGTTTGGTTTGAATTTTTTTTTGTTTAAAATTGGTTTTTTTTAATGGTTTGGATTTGGATTTGGATTAAAATCTAAATTTTGGATTTTTTGCTCACCCCTAATCGACACATAGACTGGTTCCTTACAGCTATTTATGCCAAGGTTCTGAGAATTGGACCAGTCATCGAGCTGCTCTAATAACTGGTTCATTGGTTTATTAGTTCAATCAGTCTAACCGTGATTCATCCGAAAAAACCGTTTTAGAATAAAATAATAAAATAATAAATAAATTATAAGGTGCTTAATGCAAGTAAGCTTATTAGAAATATGCAAAACTCTAAAAACATGAGAAAGTACCTGTTGAAAGTTTTCAATTACAATTGTTACCAAATATATATAACCTTTGTATATGGCTAAATTTTAATGGAAAAGCATCTTATGTGCAATACATCATAGAGGTCACATTCAAAAATTTTATTAACTGAAAGCTCATTAAAAAAAACAAATAAAACTCCTTGATTCTTTGGCAACCAAATGATTAGAAAGAGACCAAATATGCAGGGGTTGAGCACTGACATTTGAAGAATTAGCAATACTCAACATCTAAAACAGAGAAAACATTTGTACAAAACTAGATATTAACAATTTATAATTTGTGGATGCATAGACATTTGCTTATGCTATTGCTGTGAAACATGATCATTAATAAACTTCAATACTTGGAATTCATGTAATTTGTTTATGCTACTGATTATTTAACAGTCTAAATATTTTGCATAACTCATGACATTTACTTATGTTTTTTTTTTTTTGGGAATTAATACTTAATATTCTACCGTTTGTGGAAGCTTTCTTCTCCTTTTAGTTTCTTATTTTTTTTTTCAATGGAAACAAGATTCAACAACAACAAAAATTCAACACCAATAAAAATTCCATCATTCATTTTAATCAGAAGAACTAGGAAGATTAGGATTTGCAGCATCATTCGAAATAGGAGGATTTGTAGGCAAGTTATTATTAAGATTAGGATTAGCAGCATCATTCGAAATAGGAGGATTGGCAGGCAAGTTATTATTCACAGATGCATTGTTATCAACAATTGCTTCTTGATTAATATTATCATCTATAACTGAAATTAATAAATCATTCACAAAATTAAAAACAGCACCATCACAGCCAGAAAATTAATAGCAACACAAAATTAATACTACCAAGAGTATTCAGCATTCAGCAACAAAAATTATCATTCAGCAACAAACAGCATTTGATCTGGTTTCCAAACATTACAAAACAGCAACAAGTAATCCCTAATCCATAATCCATTTTTAGCAGCCGCAGAAAAATTTTCAACAAAAATGTCAGGAATTAAAAAAAGAGCAGCAGCACAAAATCAATCAATTATTTGATTTTCATTAATCCATTCAGAATTTCACATTCAAAAATCAGCAAACAGAGCATAAAAGGAAGAGAAGAACTGAAGAAGTGCAAGCAGTGCTAACCTTCGACGGAGACACGGACGGCGACCGGCGACACGGCGGCGAGCTGCTCCAAGCCTCGAACAGAGAAGCCAGGGAGGACGGGGACAGGGGGAAGGAGCACGACGAGCTACAAGAGAGGACCTGGGCTACAAGAGAGGACGCGGAGGCGCCGACAGCACGGACGGCGGCGGCACTGCGGCAGAACCGTTGCAGGTAGAACGTAGGGTTTTGGTTGGGTGATTTTGAACTTTGCTTCAGAGTTCAGAGGGATAGTGATAGGAGGGGGGTAGAGAGGGTTGGGGGAAAGGAGGGTTAGTGAGTGAGGGCTGAACGTTGGGTTTTTTTTTATAAAAAACAAAAATCAAAACAGCGCCGTTTAACAAGAACCGGCCGGTTATCGGTCCGAACCAAACTGAACGGTTTTCGAATGAAAGATCATCAGCAGCGAATCAGACCGTTTTTACTATCGATTCCCGGTTGGATCGGTTCGATTGACCAATCCGGTTCGGTTTTTCGAATCATGATTTATGCTAGTCCGTAAGAACGCAAGAGGAAACTTGCAGAGTAGCTAGCACAATGCAACTGCCATGGATCAAAGTTCACTTGGAAAAGGAGAGCTAGGAATGATCGGGATAGGGTTTTCAAGCATCTAGGTAGAGCATTCTGTAATGCTAACTGGAGAGTGCAATTCCCTGAGGTAAGAGTGGAAGTCTTAACCAGGGTCAGCTCTGACCATCACCCACTGCTGGTCTCTTTAATGCCAGCTAGAGTAGATATTGGTCTAAAACCTTTCTGTTATGAGGCCATGTGGGAGTCCCTTCCTGACTTTGGAAGTTTTCTTGCCTTGCCTGGGAGGAAGGAGGAACTTCTGCCAACGCTTTCAATGATCTATCTTCTGATATTACAATGTGAAACAAAAATATCTTCGAGGAGGATCATGGATAGATTGAAGGGAATGGAAAGAATAAATTCTTAGAAAGATTAGAGGGAGAACTAAACAGAGAACTGGAAACCATTCATGAACAAAAAGAAATTTTTGACAATTGTGGTTAGTTGAAGGGGATAGGAATACCAAGTTCTATCATACAAAAACTCTAAATCCTGAAATTAAGGCGTGATAATGGTGAATGGTGCGAAAACCAAGAGAAATTGAAAAGCATGGCAGTAAATATTTTCAAGGCGCTATACCAATTAGATAATCAAAATTGATGCCATGTTCCCCTACCCGAGTATAGAAAGGAGCTATAAGCATAAATTATCTCAAATCCCTTCAGATGAAGAGATCTGCAAAGGAATTTTCAGCATAGGGTCGCTCAAAGCGCCGGGAGAGGATGGTTTTCCAGCCTTATTCTACAAGGAGCATTGGAGCTTGGTGTAAAGAAACGTATATGGCTTTATCAAGATGCTTTGGTAGAACCCCCGTCATTGCTCTTGTTCCAAAGGTCACAAACCTAGAATTTGGTTTCTAGTTTCATTCGATTGCGGTCTGCAATGTCATTTATAAGTGTTTGACCAAGATAATTGTTGCAAGTCTTGTCTGAGAGAATTGCTCTGTACCAATAAAACTTCATCTCAGGATGAACAATACATGAAAATATTATCATTGCTAAGGAGATGGTCCACAACATGAAGAGAATAAAGGATAAGAAGATGTTCATGGCTGTTAAGATAGATTTCGAAAAAGCATATGATAAACTACATTGGCAGTACATTAAGGAGTAGTTAATTGATTTTGATCTACCAGAGAATCTCATTGATATTATTATGAGCTGTATCTGTCGGGTATCTTATAAAAAGTTTTGTGGAATGGATGCAAAGCTGAACCTTTCAGCTCCAAACGAGGGTTGAGGCAAGGCGACCCTATCTCACCATACTTGTTTTCTCAGATTATCAATAGTAAAGTAGAGGAAAGGTGCTGGTTTCCTTTGAAAGCAGGGAGGCTAGGGCCTAATATCTCTCGTCTCCTTTTCGGGAATATTACAACGTAGTTTTATTTTGGGAGAAAAGGAGGGTGCAAGAAAATCACATGCCATTGGGTGGGACATGTTATGCAAACCCAAACCGTTAGGGGGGGGTTTAGGAGAATGGATATTATGAATGAAGCCTTCATGTTAAAGCTATTGTGGAGATTATTAAATGAGAAGGACTTTCTTTGGGCACAAACTCTATATCATAAATACGGGAGAGACTAAAATCTTCTTCAGGGGATGATACAATCGGCTTCCGATTCACCAATGTGGAAAAGCCTCACAAACGCCTGGCATTTTTTAATTAAACATATTTCCTTTTCTTTAGGGAATGTTGTGGAAGCATAACTGGGTTAAGGGATATGAATATGATTAATCAAAGTATGAAAGTGCGGGATGCTGCAACTGCTGAAGGGGAATGGGATTTTGAATTTCTGAACAAAATCAAAGCCATTCCTCCTCCCAGTGATGAGATTGGTGAAGATAGAATTATGTGAAATCCCTCAATGGCGAATTCACTGTGAAAAGTGCTTACAATGATTTATGTAACTATGGAAAAATACAAGACTACATATCTACAGAGCTCCTTTTGATGGAATTTAACATCGGAAATTGGCCAATCCAAACAAGTGTCATGGATCACTCAATTCATGGCCACTTGGTGGATTTGGAGATGGTGAAATAAGGAAATCTTTTTGAGTGCAAAAATAATTTTATTGGTTTTTTTTTTTTTCATTGCTGTAATTTTTGCTTTATATATAACGCATACTTTTCTACTAAGTAAAAGTGTTATACTCCTTAGTCCTTAATAGTTAGATAAATCTTAATTTTCTAATTCGTTGTGTTTTAAAGTGTGATCATTATGAGGAATTTTATTATGATAATACAAATTGAATATTATATCCAATTTTAATAATTATAATTACAAATTTTAAGATAGTTTTATAGATCTTTAAACGAAAAAATACTTCTTGAAAAATTATAAAGCTGTGCCAAAATAAACCAAAAGACGGGTAAGAAAAATGAATGATATCTAATGTTACAATTCTTCAAAGATTTAAGTCAAACATTTTAATGGGCAATTTCCATAAACAAATTGTGTTAAGATAGTATTCCCTTGTCCTAATTGTTAAAAAAGTTACGTTTCAATCATGTTTGATTTTTATATAATCTGGTTTTGGGTTCCATTAGTTTGAAGGAACACAAATATAGTTTGAACATGAGTATATTAAACATATTAAATTTTTAATACACGATTATACACAATTTTAAAATACATAGTATCTATTTAAGCAAAAATTGAGATGGCCTACGTTTTTTGAATAAATCGAATAAATCAATAACATTAAACACAAAATGAAATTAAATTAAATGTTAAAAATATTTTTTTTTTAAATTGTAAATATTTGAGACAAATTATACTTGACCCTTGTTCATTTATCTCCAACTCCATTAGGGTGTAGACATTATTAAATTTTAATACAAAAACAATTATCAAATAAGAAGGATTTTGACTTAATCAAATGGTATTGCAATATTTTTTAATAATGCATTAAACTTTAGGGAAAATATAATAAAATAAAATCAATAAGAAAATGATATCTGATATCTGATATCTGATATATGCTCCTACAACAGAGGCCGAGATGGCCTATGATTTTTCACAAATATTACTGCAAATTACAAAATGCTTCAATGGCATACATATCCTCCCCTCATCAATTGAAGTCATTTCCACACATTTAATTTACAAAATTCAGGATTCATATAATCCTCAACCTTATACTCATTCATCAGAGGCACAATGGCTGCTACCAAATATATTTACCATAATTTTAGTTTCCTTTCCCTTCTTAGCATCTCAATCATCTGAGCTGTATTCACTAGATTCTGGCAACAAGGGAACGGCGGCGCAGCAGAAAGATTCCTTGTCCTTAAGGAGTAAACAACTGCCATCTGAGTTCCATTTCAGGTCTGTTATAGCGAATTGGGATATGGGGACATGGACACAGTAGGCACCAGAGGGTGTCCACATGTACAAGTGTGTGCTTCCGGTGCAAAAAACAAGGCGAGTGCATGATGGATCCCAGGCTGCTGCTTTGATAGGGTCTTTCTGCACTAATATTGAGGCGAGTTCGAGATGTCGAATGTCCCATATCCAAAGTACTGTAGGCATGCTGTCGTTGCGAGTACATATGTATTGGCTATCGTTACTCCATGACAATAAACCTGCAAGACAAATGAATGTGTTTGGCTGTTTAGTTGTGCTGGTAGTGGTATCTTACAAGGGCCATGATTAAAAAGTTGGGGGAAAAATTCAATAAATCGAGAGAATCCATATGATTTTGATTTTGTCCAATAATCAAATTTGGAAAGGAAACGGAATCCATATGATTCCACTAACTTTTCTTTTTGTTCATAGGTCTGTTAAACAAACTATGCAGCCGAAAATGATGCATACAGAGAATCCACATCAACTTCAAAAAATTCTGTAGTTTCTTTTTACATATTGAATTTCGCAACCAAGAAAGCTCTGGCATTTGAAAAATTGGAGAAGCATAGCTTACCTATTCCTTGTTTGGGATTAGGTTTGTCAGCAGGAGGCTTCTGGAATGGTAAACTGATAGGAACTTCCATAACCTCATACCTTACTCTAAAGGGTTCTTCGGGAGCATCTGGTTGGAAAATTATGAGAGGAAAAAATGATTATGAGGAGAAAAAAATGAAAGAAAACACCCCATGACAAAACTAATTACCAGGGAGAGTTACATATATATATGAAACAAATGTTAATTGAACATCAATTTGCAAGTCCAAACAGCATATGCTTGTTCAACTAGAAATACAACAAATTAAGCATTGTCTTACTAAGTGGGGTCAGCTTCATAGAGCAGGCCATGCCATAATACTTTATCATGAATTTTAGTAAGGAAAATTTTCTATCTGACTTCTTAAAGCTCCTAGAGGAACTCTACTGGCTCAAAAATTATTCCTCAAAAGAAGTTAAGGACATAAGAAGATAGAAGAAAAGCCTTTGGAGTCTGAATCAAGCACAACTATTTGGAATGACTTCATGGCATGGATTCAAGAGTTTACTGCTTACAGTATTTTAGCAAACAATAAATAAATAAATCTATGCATAATAAAGTAAATAAAATAAAAAAATAGAGCAATTATATTTACCATTGTTTCCTTGGGAAAAATCATCACTCAAACACAGTTCAGACATATCAAGGTGCAGTGGCTCATCTACTTCCTGCAAGTTCAGGGACAAGGTAAAGAAATTTCTCATAAACTAGCATATAAACATGAGTATAGTTGAAAAAGGGAATACTTTGAAGACAGCTGCATAACAAGGGGCCCGGAGAGTATATGGGTGCATAAACTCTGCAAATGTCTTCCAAGTTAGATGATTCAAGACCCGCAGCATCTGGTCATAACTACCCACTGCAAGAAATTGACCAGAAGGAGACCATGACACAGTTTTAACACCCAATCCACTTTCATATGCTTGATACTTGGAAAGGCATCTTCCGTCTGGAGAATAGATTAGAACCTATGTCAAACAAAACTGACTAAGTTTTTGGAGAAGGCAACTATATAATAAATCAATAAAGTTAACGTCATATGAAAGCAAAGCAGCAAGCTATAGCTGACATGAAAGTAGATATGCAACACCAACGCATGATATGCTGCCATGCTTGGAACTTTGATTTTAAAATGCAAGTACAATTTGGCTACATGTTGCTAATCAAACATCAATTCTATAATTCGATCTTACTAGGGTTTATATGTACTCACATTAATGAGGAGATATCAAAAAACAAATAGTCAAGTTATCGAGAAGACAAGTCTGGAAGATGTAAATACACATTGTGTTTCAACCTATGAATGACTACTATTTAATGTCCCACTGCAGAGAAACATATTGTTCTTATCATTATTTGAAACTAGATATGGGGACCCGTGAGTGTTTCTTGAATTCACGAACTTGGTTGAAGTAAGTAGTCTTTAAAATCACACCATTTATTTTTCATCTAAAAGAACTAAAACTTCAGAATACCAAATTTCAGAGGCTAGTGTTTGAAAGAAAAATATGAAAAGACAACGGAGGTTACCTTGTATTCAAGTGGTGAATCCCATATCACAATAGCACTATCATCTGGTGACCATTCAATGTCAGCCAAGTCTACTGTGTCGACTGCAAAACTGCCCATGATTTCCCAATTGTGACAAGATAACAGATTTATATAATCCTTGCAATCACGCCTTGTGCAAATTGCTGCAAATTTCCCATCTCTCGTGAAAGAAACTCCCTTGGAAGCGTGCTTTGGCCACTGCACATGAACACAGGCTGTGTTTACCAAAGACCAAACTGTCAAACGCAACTGGAAATCTGACGTAGTGAGTATGTGGCGACTATCTGGGCTCCATCTAGCATAAGCAATACCTGCAGGACCTTCATCTATTTTGCATGTCCATTCGGGTTGGGTCAGTGACCAAGCTTGTATCATCGGTCTCTTATACAGACCACAAAGAATGTATTCAGAATCAAGGGCCCATTCGATATAGCTAATCTTGTCCAAGCAGGAAAACAGCTGCACAACCTGAATGATCCAAAAAGAATTATCAGAAACCAAGAACTAAAAGCAGAATATTAGAACCAATCATCTTAGTGCTTAGTCAATGTGCCATATACGACATACTATATGTGATCCACCGTTGAAGTTTACATTTAAACAAGCATCTTAGTTTATCCTATTGCTTTTATTGACATAAAGCTCAAGATATTCAGAACCGAAGTTCATCAATTCGATCTTAGAAATTCAATGCAAAAACCAGAACATCACAATCAAGAGTTAATGTATATAGTAACCATGTTCCATAGGCTAAGTCAAACCATTTTAAATCCCTACAAATCTATATATCTGAGAACTGGGAACAACCCAACTTTGTTTCTCTATTGAATCCAATTACCACAGCAACGTTCTAATTTCTTTTAGAGAAAATAATCTAGATCCCTTAATCCTCTTCGCTTGACACTCAAGCTGAAAATCTCAACACACACTAGCAGAAATCACAGATAGGGAAACCTAAATGCAACTCGACATTCCCAAAAGATCATCTAAACCCCCACATTGTTGCACCCGATGAAGTCACAGCTCACAAAAGAAGGCAAACCCACAAAACAAAATCAAAGATTTTAGAATGCTGACACAAATTCACAATAAAAAAGACAAAAAAAATGAATGAATGAAATTGAGGTGATGGAGTGAGTGTTCGGAAGACCTTGAAAGAGAGAGTATCCCGAATGACGAGGCGGTAATCGACGGCGACGGCGATGAATCGAGCATTGGGAGAGAAACAACAAGGACCCGTTTGCTTGTAAGATTCAGTGAACTCCATGGATCCGCCAATGAAGAACAACAAGGAACCAACTATTCCATAAGGGGAGAGATATGGCGGTAATGCAATTCTGAAAGCGGAACTGTACCAATTGATTGCGATAGAAACTCAGCAGACACTAGATCTGGATTTTGGAACCGTGATCAGAAAATGGTGTCTTTCTTTTCAGAAGAAAATATTTTCAAATTTTCACCCCCTTTTTTTTTTCAAATTTCACATTTTATTATGGAGATGAATTTACCTACATTTGAACTTTGAATATGAAAGGAGGACTTAGGCAATTAAAAAAGTAATTAAAGAATGCTAATGGTCAATTCCTTTATATCTTGAAGAGATTTTTTATTATAAAATAAAAAAAAATAATTCTTATAACAAATTGAAACATTTTTATTTTTTTTAATATCTATTTGTTTTTTAGGAATTTTCATAAAATTTGTCCAATTACCCAAATTTTCGATAAATGGCTTGAAAATATACAAAATTCATCTAAGTTTTAGACAAATTTGATGTTATTTTTTATGTTCAAACTTATCTCCAATTTTTTTTATAAATATCGTCGAGTGAGAAGCTTACTTAAGTATAAAAAAATACATTCACTTCTTATCTATTCTTTAAAATGTCTGAAATATTATTGTTATTGATTTATTTTGATGAAAAAATAGTATACGATGAAAATAAAATTGTTGTATTTAGTTATGCTCAACCCATCTTTTTATATATGTCAGTTGAAGTGAGATGTCTAATAATATTAAAAAATTTTATAGTGTACATCATTGATCAACAACATAAAGAAAGTGAAAAAATCTATTATAAATATTCAATAAAATTGATGATATTTTCTTTTACCAAAGATATAATCTTATTATTCATAGTATGTATTTAATTATTTTTATTATTTTGTGTTTCATAGATGATACTTTTTATTATTATTTTATTATATTATTATCAATTTTAATAAGATTTTGTGTGATTTAAGTCTGGGTTAGGTAACTCCGCCTGTGTTACACTTGCGGTATATAGTCGGTCTCAAACTCGGATAAAGGAGGAGGGTTGTGTTAGGTCTTCGACAACCAACATAAAAATATAGTCGAACCCCCATGACATGAATCAAAGACATTATTGCGCTAAAGTTAGGTCGTTACCCAGAAACAACGCGTTGTATGGCTCGAGTACGGTGTCAAATGAGTAAGAGCCGCTACATCGGTACCCGGATGTAGTGTTAAATGAGCAGGGGTTCTCGCGTATTCGTGAACGGACGAGGGTAAATAAGCTAGTTCACAAAGTAAAAGGTAAAGGTCGGAGCGACAGAATATTGAGATTTGGGACATGGAACATAAGCACTCTAACAGAAAAATTCATGGAGGTGGTGGACACCATGACAAGGAGAAAGATTAACATTATGTGCCTACAAGAAACAAAATGGGTTGGTGCGAAGGCTAGGGAGTTAGATACTTCTGGTTTCAAACTTTGGTATACAGAAAAAGTGAAGAATAGGAATGGGGTTGGAATAATTGTAGATAAGCAGTGGAAGAAGGACGTAGTGGATGTCAAGAGGGTGAGAGATCGGATCATCTCTATCAAACTTGTGGTGGAGGAGGTGCTTTCAATGTGATTAGCACCTATGCACCGCAAGTGGGTTCGGACGAACAACACAAGATAAGGTTTTGGGAGGATCAAGAGAGTTTGGTTCAAGACATACCTTTGGGAGATAAGATTTTTTTAGGAGGAGATTTAAATAGCTATGTTGGGAGAGAAGTGACTGGATATGGGAATATTCACGGAGGCCATGGTTTCGGAGTGATAAATGCCGAGGGTAAAACTATTTTAGACTTTTTCTCAACCTTTGATCTTCTCATCACAACTACATATTTTAAAAAGAGAGACGAACATCTTATAACCTATAAGAGTGGCATGACAAGCTCTCAAATTGACTTCTTCTTGTTGAGGAGAGTCGACCGAAAATTTTGCATTAATTGTAAAATTATCCCGAGAGAGAGTTTGACAACACAACATAGGGTGCTCGTCATGGATTTTTGCGTTGAGCAAAGTTGAGGAAAAGATATCATACGAAGAACCCAAGGACGAGGTGGTGGCGGATGAAAGGTGAGGAACAAAGAAGCTTCTTAAGACGAGTAGAAGAAGAGGCAAAGTGGGATGGGAATGGAAGCGCGGAAGAGATGTGGAGGGAGATGGCAGAAGTTATTAGAAGAACAGCAAAAGAAAGCTTTGGTGAATCTAAAGGAATAGGACCAAGAGACAAGGAGTCTTGGTGGTGGAATGCGAGTGTACAAGATAAGATAAAGATAAAAAGGGAGTGCTTTAAAGAGTGGTCTTTATGCCGCAACGCAGATAACTGAGAAAAATATAAGGCGGCTAAGAAAGAGATAAAAGTGGATGTAAGTGAAGTAAGAACAAGAGCATATGAGGGTCTCTACCAGTCTTTGGGCACGAAAGAAGGAGAAAAAGGTATATATAGAATTGCAAAGAGCCATGAAAGAAGAACGAGAGATTTGAATCAGGTTAAGTGCATAAAGGATAAGGATGGAGAGGTGTTGGCTCAAGATGAGAAGATTAATGAAAGGTAAAAGATCTACTTCTACGAGTTATTTAATGAGGGACAGAAGACTCTTCCAAGCCTTGGTCAGTTATGCACAAGGGAAGAAGAACAAAACTTTGACTACTATTGAAGGATCCGAGACTTCGAGGTAAAAGAGGCTCTAAAGCAGATGAAAAATGGCAGGGTAGTAGGACCTGATAATATCCCGATTGAGGTTTGGAAGGGTCTTGGAGAAAAAGGCATCAACTGGTTAACCAAGCTTTTTAATAAGATTTTAAGGTCAAAGAAGATGCCTGATGAGTGGAGAAAGAGCACCTTAGTACCTATCTACAAGAATAAGTGGGATATACAAAGTTGCAAAAACTATAGAGGGATCAAGCTTATGAGTCATACCATGAAGTTATGGGAAAGGGTGATAGAACAGAGGTTGAGAAAAGAGACACAAGTAACAGAGAACCAATTTGGATTTATGCCAGGAAGATCTACCACTGTAGCGATATACCTATTAAGAAAGATGATGGAGATGTATCGTAGTAATAAAAGGGATCTACATATGGTGTTTATTGATTTGGAAAAAGCGTATGATAGAGTACCAAGGGAGGTCATATGGAAGGTTTTAGAAAAGAGAAGAGAAAAGATCGCATATATTCGTGCAATTAAAGACATGTATGATGGGGCCACAACTAGAGTGAAGACTCAAGGTGGTGTGACAAAAGAATTTTCCATTGGTATAGGATTACACCAGGGATCATCCTTAAGTCCATACCTTTTCACATTAGTCTTGGAAGTACTCACAGAGCACATCCAAGAGCCTATGCCATGGTGCATGCTTTTTGCCGATGATATCGTCCTTATGGGAGAGTCAAGGGAAGACCTAAATAAGAAGTTAGAGTTGTGGAGAGAAGCTCTAGAAGTGTATGGTCTGCGCATAAGCCGTAGCAAGATGAAATATATGGAATGTAAGTTCAGTCTGAGAAGGGAAAACCCTAATATAGAGGTGAAGATTAGAGAAAATATCCTACGAAAAGTTAAAAGTTTTAAGTATCTTGGGTGCATCATACAGGACAATGAAGAGATTGAACAGGACGTAAATCATAGGATCCAAGCAGGTTGGTCAAAATGGCGGAGTACATCTGGTTTTATATGCGACAAAAAAGTGCCTTTAAAACTTAAAGGTAAATTTTATCGCACCGCTATAAGACCTGCTTTGTTTTATGGTACGGAGTGTTGGGCAGCTAAAGGGGAGGACGAACGTAAGCTGAGTAAGGCAGAGATGAAGATGTTGAGATGGATGAGTGGTCATACGCGATTAGATAAAATAAGGAACGAAGATATAAGAGAGAGAGTTGGAGTAGCACCCATTGTGGAAAAGATGGTTGAATCGCATCTCAGATGGTTTGGTCATGTGAGAAGAAGACCGATAGTACATTCAGTCAGGAGGGTGGATGAGATGGAAGATGGACAAGGGGCGAAAGGCAGAGGAAGACCTAAGAAGGCCATCCATGAGGTGGTCAAACGAGATCTACTTGTAAACAGTCTCTCTACAGGCATGATACATGATAGAGAACAATGACGTCGTTTGATTCATGTAACTGACCCCACTTAATGGGACAAGGCTTTGTTGTTGGTCGTTGGTAAGTCTGGGTTAGGTGATGACAAGAACATACGTTTAATTAGGAGTTAGCACAATCGTTAGATAAATGTATACTTCTTGGAGTTATTTGTTTTTTTAGTCGGTCTGTGGGAAAGGATTCTATTGATATTGGTGATGATACTCCTTAAGTGGGACAACTATTACAAATATTAGAACTTTAGAAGATTTATGGTTGACCTAAACATATCATATGAAGGTAGTCAATAGGGGTCAAATACTAAGAATTCTGATGAAGAAATATTGCAAGCAGATTTTGAAAGCCATGAGGGTTCTGCGATCAAAGACCCAACGACAGATTCCTGTCAAATTGGCAGATTCCTATTATGTTAACCCCGTATCTGATGGTAAAAAAGTAAATGTTGAACCGATGAATATTCCTAATGATGAGGAGAAAGAGAATAATACTTCACAGACTTATAACTCGCACTAACACAACCTGCTATTTCCGATCGTACAATCATCTCCCTCATTTTTTCATATTAAATCTCGAAGCAATGAAATTGAGGCTCAAACTAAAAAGTCATATTTATATAAAATTGAGACCCCCGACTAATAATACAAATTTTAAACACATAAAAGACATAAAGTAAATGTTATACCAATTGTTCAAATCTGCCAACATTATGGTCAACTTGATTTAATCTACACAAGGTGTCCTTGTAGCCTAACAAATTTTTGGCCATTAAACTATGCTAAAATAACATAAATTAAAATAAAATTAAATAAATATAATAAAATGATTTAAAACGAACTAATTTTTTATTAATTATAACAACAATTAAAGCAAACTAATTTAACAAATTAATCTATCATAAATTTCAATATAAAATAGGATAAAATTATCATAAGTTCATAACATATTGGGTAAAAACTTGATTGGAAGTCTCAGGTACTTAACTACAACTAGACTAGATATTGTCTTTGGGGTTAGTTTGCTTAACAGATTTATAGAGAAGTCTTGTACCAACAATTTGCGAGCGACAAAAAGGATTCTTCGATATATCAATAGTACTTTAAATGATGGTAATTTTTATGAAAATACTAATGAAGTGAACTTTGTTAGCTACGCAATAGTGATTGGGTTAGAAATATTGAAACAAGAAAAAGTACTTCGAGATTTTTATTTCATCTTGATTATGGTGAAATTTTATGGTCATAAACTGATAAAAGAAACAACCTATAGTCGCTCTCTCTACAACAGAAGCAGAATATATAGCAGCAGCAAGTTGTGCAACACAAGCAGTTTGGTTAAGAAGAATTTTTGAAGAATTAAATGAGAAACAAAGTACTTTAATAGTAATATTTTGTGATAACAAGTTAAGCTATTGCATTTTATAAAAATCCAATACTCTATGGAAGATCAAAACACATTGATATTCGATTTCATAAAATCAGAGAGTTGGTGAATGAGAAAGAAGTTGTAATCGAGTATTGATTTATTGAAGAACAAGTTACATATATATTTACAAAGCCATTGAGAACCAAGTTATTTTACAAGTTGAAGAAGATGTTTGTAATGATAAATTCTACAAACTTGATTTAAGAGAGGCAATATTGGATAAAATAAATCAATTTGTATCCACCTCCATATTAGAATTATCATGAATGATCACGAGATAAGCAAGTTGTCAAATTGGATAAAAGTATAAGAAACTAGAAGACTCTACATTACTAAGTTGTTAGAAGATTTGAGAATTTACAACTCATATAATGTTTCTTACAAAACCCTAGAGGATTCAAGAATGTTACAAGTTGCTTACAACATTATTAGAAGTGTTTAGAATGTAATCGTAAAAAATGACTTCCTAAGTTTGACCATATGCTAAAGGCAAGTCAAAAGTAGTCAACAATAGTGGCTAAATATATATTATATTTATGAGTCATCAAACTTATCAAAAATAACTAGTGTAGCAAATTGAATTTTCTATAAGTTTCATCACCTCCATTATAACTCAAGCTTAGTTGTTCACAGCCAGCAATAACTTTTTTAGCAACTAAGTATGTCCTCATATTTTATCTGTAAAAGACTTAAAACTCATGTACTTTAATCATCTCTCCATATTAATGAAAATGTATTGAATTATTAGAAATTCTCTTCTACTTTGTGAGTGTGTTATTGGTGAGTTTGAGAGTAAAAAAGATAATAGTGTTATTTATGTGAATAAGTGATCCTAGAACTAATAAATTGTGAGTATTATACTCTCAATGATAAAAAGAGAAAACAAAGGACAAACTAGAAGAAATCAAATTAAAGAAGGTCTTACCTTTTCTGTTGAATTCCATAATCGAATGAAGATTGAAATTTGAAAAGAAAAGCAAAATTTATGGTTTAGTGTTACATCTTATTCTTAGGTTTTTCGAAGAGATGCAAATCTTCGAAAGACTTCCACAAAAAAGATGATAATGCTGTAAAGTTTAAAGGGGATATTTTTTCTATTTAAAAAATTATTGTGTTTTTTTTTGGATAAAAAAAATTATTGTGTTCAAAAAGATATTAAAATTAAATGTAATGTTGAGGACTATTTTGAACAAAAAAAATTAGGGATGATTTTGATTTTAGACTGAAAATTTAAGGACAAAACTTAAGACATTTTGAATAAAATAAAAATATTAACTATAGTTATCAAAATCGAACTGATAATTAAACCGATCAAATTACTGAATTATTAGATTATTGGTACGGTTTAACTGATGGGTCACAAGTTAAACTAATAATAATTAAATAACTATATAAAATTTTACTATTATCTTCGTATATAAAGTGTCTTTTTTTATTTTATTTTTACATTATAGTAATTATTATTTTTTATTTTAATAATTTATTAATTAATTTATTTTTATTATATTATTATATGATAAATTCTAGTCAATTTTTTTTTTCAAATAAAGAATATGTTATCGTCTATAATATGTTTTATGATTATTGATGAAGAAATTTGATTATTATCATATTTAATATTAACCATCTTTTTAATTAGAATTTGGATAACTACATAACCATATCTATAATAAAATTATTGACTTTATTTTCTTGTTCTGGATTAGCCATTAACAACTTAAACAATGCTAATAATCTACTCGACGTAAACCTTGTGTATTATACAAAATTTTAATTCAAACAGATCAATGTGAATTTGAATTAGATTAGTCACCCGAGACAACCACGAAATTTTAACTGCAAATAGTTGGATAAGTATCAATGAGAAACAAATTTTGGATAGTGAAAGTTCTTTTTTTGGTCAAAGTTCCTTATTTACCGTGAAACTTATGACTTTAATGATATCTTGCAGTCATTAATAAATAAGGGATTATTAATCATATACAAATGTGCCAAAGAATATTTGATTCAATAGTTAATTCTCTCGTTTTTTTTTTTTCTTTTGGCTGTAAAAGATTATTAAGGGATTGGGTAGTTTGAAAAAAAAAATGAAATTTTTGTTAAAAATTCTTGTAAGTTGCAGAAATTATTTTACTCTAATGGCATAATTTGAGTATCCAAATTTATGTTAGAGAGATGGTTAATATTAACTATGATAATTCAATCAAATTCTTTTAATAATAATAAAATATATGTTATAAAGGGTAACAAATTCTTTATTTAAGAGGAAATTTGCTAGAATTCATCATATTATATTACAAATCTACAAGTATTTATTAAAAAATATATATTGTGATGAGTGAAAAAAATTTTTTACTTTTGAAAATATTTATATTAATACTTATGTATAATTAAAAATATATAATAATTGTCATTTTTAGTAGTAAAGAGTAACGTAATTTGGTGTAATAATACTAGGGACCTAAGAGGGGGTTCAGCCAAAAATCTGCAGACTCCTGTTGGGTTGGGACCCCGAAGTATACTTCACCTCAGCAACATCCAAAATTCACCCAGGTAAATAAAATTAACCCTAACTAAACCCTCTCCTCTCTTTTACTTCTCTTTAACATTGGTTGATTTTGACGCAGTAATCCTGATTTCTTGTCGATGCGAGACTCGAAAAGCGAAAAAATATGGGAATACCTTGAGCAACTTCAGTACACGGAGTCCCTGCAGACCGTGATGCCAATCACTCCGTCTTGCAAGACACCTAGTCCACCGAGCCACCGGATTTCACCTGGAATAACTCAGATGGAAAAGAACCCTACCCAGTGTACTCCTATAAAGGTGCATCCGTTGCTAAAGGGTCAAAAGATCGACGAGGATGATGAGGAGCGAGTGCGACAATAGGCTGTCAATGCGTCGTTAGGGGAAGAGCAGACCGTGGCGTTGTATGAAGGAAGACTACATATAGTACTGTTCCGAGGGGCCTATGCATACTACAAAGGAACCTATAGTAATCAATCTACTCGGCAGGTTCCTTTGTGTTGGCACCGGTGACTTTATCCAAAGTAACCTGTTGAGTAGACTGATTCCGAGGAAAGGCTATGTAATGCTTAAAGTACCAGCAACTTCACAACTTCAGCAATAGAAAATCATATACCTGTAGTGAAACAGGATTTTTCTCAGGCTCACACGAAACTACTGTAAGGCAGAAAATACCATATAAACGTCCACAACTCTAACACAAGAAAACTATAGAAATAGTATGGCAAATGTACATTTTCATTATTTTTACCTAGGCATCTTTCTTCTTTCGTTGTCTTCCCTCTTGCTTGGCTTTCTCATGGGTAACCCCGCACGCTGCAGCATGGTCTTCGTGCTCGGTGCTGTAAAGGGTGATCTCACTGTCTTAGACTTGTTTTTCGGCTGGTTGCGACGTACAAGATGGTCGTCCAATGCCTCTAGAGCCTCTCCAATGAGTGAATTATGAAGACACATCACTATTTCTAGTATAATTTCTTTCCGGAACTCCTGCAGAACGTCATGAATGACAAAATCGTGTGTGAGCGGGAGATTTGGAAGCGAGAAGGTAATTAATCGGAAAGAGGTACAAGTTAATTGTAATAGAATTTTTAAATTCAACTTGTCCCAAAATTGTGAGGGTTTATCTGGATTCCAGTACTGCATGAACTTGATCACGTATACACCACAATCACAGCTACATGTATAAATAGAAATATTATTTTTAACCAAGAGACTAAATATCGATATCAAGTGAATTGCTAGTAAGATTATTGATAGGTGGCATTTCAACTGACCGGTTAGGTTGTTTTGGGACGCTGGCATAGAAACGAGTCGGCCGTTCTCCTTGGGCTCGTATGCGGGCATCGACACTTTAGCTACGTCTTCAATAATTCTACCCTGGAAAGTAATAACACTTGAGCTATGTTACATGTTTAACGAGTGAGGATGTTGTTACACTAATTGGGTAATGTATGCTTACTGCATAAGCATCTATTTTCAATTGTTCATCATTATGCGCTCCAAAATGCATACTATCCAGTACCCACAACCTTTTTTGAGAGACCTCAAAGGCATACTGCCACCAATGACGATCAACACAGAGGGAAAAAACCACTGCGTTGTAAACAAACGTATTAAAACAGTAACATGCAAGCATTAGTTCGTTTAATATAATCAAACATCTAGAATAAGAGACAAGAACCATATAGTTTTTTAGTATAATAAGGCAATGTAGTGCTTATTGAACTAGAGACATCCACAATTTCATCACTAAATATAAACAGTCGCAAATTCTTAACACATGAAACCTGCTGAAGAATATCTAAAAAAACAAAAGTCATTCACATCCCAATTAAGTACACGCATTCGCAAATGCTTAACACATGAAAACTCGGAAAACATTTCCAGAACCATCCAATTCGCAATGAAAAAAAAACATCTTAATGCTTATCACAAGCAACATCCACTTAAAAACCACTGCATTGTAAATAAACATATCAAAACAGTAACATGCAAGCATTAGTTCGTTCAATGTAATCAAACACCTAGAATAAGAGATAAGAAACATAAAATTTTTAGTCATGTAGCGCATTGACTTACCCATTTTCTCCTGAAAGCTGCTACCTTGTCAAAATATCTGGTATCGGCACCGAAGTTAGGACCCAACACCACATAACTCAAGGTAGAGACCTCCCTGAAAGAATCCAGGTTCATCTTTTGCAACATTGTTTCCTGTTAAAACAACACTATTTAGTTTTCAGTACACAAATCTTAAACACTGAAAATCCACTAAATCATGCATACCAAAATTCCTGGAGGAATACAGTAGAATTCATCCTTAAACCGTGATGATTCCGAGTCATTAAAAGTGAAACACATCCACTGAACAATCTGGACAGTCAATTTAAATTGGTTACGGTCATTGGTAGGCAAAATTATGATTTCTGATAATGGCGTTCATGTTCGTTCTCTCCCTGGTAATGGCGCCAAACACTTGGTGCATGATACCATGGTCCAAACATAACTTCACAACTTCGCACAACTAACCAGCAAGTGCACTAGGTCGTCCAAGTAATAAACCTTATGTGAGTAAGGGTCGATCCCACAGATATTGTTGGTATGAAGCAAGCTATGGTCATCTTGTAAATCTCAGTTAGGCGGATAATAAATGATAATGGAGTTTTCGAATAATAATAAATAATAAACAGAAAATAAAGATAGAAATACTTATGTAAATCATTAGTGGGAATTTCAGATAGGCATATGAAGATGTTGTGCTCCTTTTGAATCTCTGCTTTCCTACTGCCTTCATCCAATCCTTTTTACTCCTTTCCATGGCAAGCTGTATGTAGGGCATCACCGTTGTCAATGGCTACATCCCATCCTCTCAGTGAAAAAGGTCCAAATGCTTTGTCACGGCACGGCTAATCATCTGTTGGTTCTCGATCATGTCGGAATAGAATCCATTGATTCTTTTGCGTTTGTCATCACGCCCAACAATCGCGAGTTTGAAGCTCGTCACAGTCATTCAATCCCTGAATCCTACTAGGGAATACCACAGACAAGGTTTAGACTTTCCGGATTCTCATGAATGCCACCATCAATTCTAGCTTATACCACGAAGACTCTGATTAAGGAATCCAAGAGATATGCGCTCGGTCTAAGGTAGAACAGAGGTGGTTGTCAGTCACGTATTCATATGTGAGAATGCTGATGAGTGTCACGGATCATCACATTCATCATGGAGAAGTGCAACGAATATCTTAGAAAAGGAATAAACTGAATTGAATAGAAAATAGTAGTAATTACATTAAAACTCGAGGTACAGCAGAGCTCCACACCCTTAATCTATGGTGTGTAGAAACTTTACCGTTGAAAATACATAAGTGATAGTGGTCCAGGCATGGCCGAATGGCCAGCCCCCATGAACGTGATCAATAGTCTTCTAAGATGAATAATGGAACAAAACTGAGACCAAAGATGTGTGGTCAAAAGACCGAATGGTCAAAGACGTCTAATACAATAATAAAATGTCTTATTTATACTAGACTAGCTACTAGAGTTTACATAAGTAAGTAATTGATGCAGAAATCCACTTCCGGGGCCCACTTGGTGTGTGCTTGGGCTGAGCTTGAGCTTTACACATGAAGAGGCTTCTTTTGGAGTTGAACGCCAAGTTGTAACGTGTTTTTGGCATTCAACTCTGGTTCGTGACGTGTTTCTGGCGTTTGACTCCAGAATGTAGCATGGAACTGGCGTTGAGCACCAGTTTACGTCATCTAATCACGAATAAAGTATGGACTATTATATATTTCTGGAAAGCTCTGGATGTCTACTTTCCAACGCTTTTGAGAGCGCACCATTTGGAGTTCTGTACCTCCAAAAAATCTATTTCGAGTGCAGGGAGGTCAGAATCCAACAGCATCAGCAGTCCTTTGTCAGCCTTCTATCAGAGTTTTGCTCAGGTCCCTCAATTTCAGGCAGAAAATACCTGAAATTACAGAAAAATACACAAACTCATAGTAAAGTCCAGAAATGTGAATTTAGCATAAAAATTAATGAAAACATCCCTAAAAGTAACTATATCCTACTAAAAACTACCTAAAAACAATGCCAAAAAGCGTATAAATTATCCGCTCATCACAACACCAAACTTAAATTGTTGCTTGTCCCCAAGCAACTGAAAATCAAATAGGATAAAAAGAAGAGAATATACTATAAATCTCAGAATATCAATGAATATTATTTCTAATTAGATGAGCGGGACTTGTAGCTTTTTACTTCTGAATAGTTTTGGCATCTCACTTTATCCTTTGGAGTTTAGAATGATTGGCATCTATAGGAACTTAGAATTTCAGATAGTGTTATTGATTCTCCTAGTTAAGTTTGTTGATTTGTGAACACAGCTACTTTTATGAGTCTTGGTCGTGGCCCTAAGCACTTTGTTTTCCAGTATTACCACCGGATACATAAATGTCACAGACACATGACTGGGTGAACCTTTTCAGATTGTGATTCAGCTTTGCTAAAGTCCCCAGTTAGAGGTGTCCAGAGCTCTTAAGCACACTCTTTTTGCTTTGGATCATGACTTTAACCACTCAATCTCAAGCTTTTCACTTGGACCTGCATGCCACAAGCACATGGTTAGGGACAGCTTGATTTAGCTGCTTAGGCCTGGATTTATTTCCTTGGGCCCTCCTATCCATTGATGCTCAAAGTCTTGGATCCTTTTTACCCTTGTCTTTTGGTTTTAAGGGCTATTGGCTTTTTCTGCTTGCTTTTTTTCTTTCTATTTATTTTTTTCGCCAAATATTTTTTTCGCAAGCTTTTGCTTTTTCACTGCTTTTTCTTGCTTCAAGAATCAATTTCATGATTTTTCAGATTATCAATAATATTTATCTTTGTTCATCATTCTTTCAAGAGCCAACAATTTTAACATTCATAAACAACAAGATAAAAAATATGCACTGTTCAAGCATTCATTCAGAAAACAAAAAGTATTATCACCACATCAATATAATTAAACTAATTTCAAGGATAAATTCGAAACTCATGTACTTCTTGTTCTTTTGAATTAGAAACATTTTTCATTTAAGAGAGGTGAAGGATTCATAGAATTATTCATAGCCTTAAGACATAGTTACTACATACTAATGATCATGTAGACACAAACATAGACAAACATGAAGCATAAAAATCGAAAAACAGAGATAAGAACAAGTAAGTTAAGGAATGAGTCCACCTTAGTGAGGGTGGCGCTTTTTTTTTGAAGGACCAATGGTGCTTTTTGAGCTCCTTTATGTCTCTTCCTTGCCTCTGTTGCTTGATCCCTAGTGATTTTGGTGCTCCTATCCTTAGTTGCTCCCAATAATTGTGTGGAGGAAAATGTATCCCCTAAGGTATCTCAAGGATTTCTTGATGAGGGAATTCCTCATGCTCTCTTCATGTGCAGTCAAATACTCTACTACTGAGCTATGGACCCTTGAGATGAATCTCTCCATCTCCCATGACTCAGAGGTGGAAGCAATTGCCTTCCCTTTCCTCTTTCTAGAGGTTTCTCTGGCCTTAGGTGCCATCAATGGTTATGGAAAAACAAAAAAGCTATGATTTTACCACACCAAACTTAGAATGTTGCTCGTCCTCGAGCAAAGAGAAGATAGAATAGAAGAAGAAGAAGAGGAAGATATGGAGGAGAGGGAGAGAGGTTTGTGTTTTGGCCATTTAGGGTAGGTTTGGGTGGGAAGGATGGATGGATGTGAGTGGTGAAAAGGTGATGAGGAAAAGAGATTGAGGTGATTGGTGAAGGGTTTTTGGGGAAGAGTGTTATTGGATTGTGTGAAGATGAGAGAAGGTGAGTTGAGGTAGGTGGAAATCCTGTGGGGTCCACAGATCCTGAGATGATCTTGTGGGGTCCACAGATCCTAAGGTGTCAAGGATTATCATCCCTACACCAATGAGGCGTGTAAAACGCCCTTTGCATGCAATCCTGGCGTTCAACGCTAGATTGATGCTTGTTTATGGCGTTGAACGCCAACTTCATGCTTGTTTTGGGCGTTCAACGCCCATTTGCAGCATGTTTCTGGCGTTGAACGCCAGTTCCATGCTTGTTTCTGGCGTTCAGTGCCAGCTTTCCTCAAGGTGTATTTCTAGCGTTTAAACGGCAGGATGCTGCTTGTTTCTGGCGTTTAACGCCGGATCCATGCTCTGTTCTGGTGTTAAACGCCAGCCAGATGCTCCTTACTGGCGTTTAAACGCCAGTAAACTCTTCCTCCAGGGTGTGTTTTTTCTTCTGCTGTTTTTGATTATGTTTTTAATTTTAGTATTTATTTTGTGAATCCACATGATCGTGAACCTAATAAAACATAAAAGAACAATAAAAGAATAATAAAATTAGAAAAATAAAAATTGGGTTGCCTCCCAATAAGTGCTCCTTTAATGTCACTAGCTTGACAGTGGGCTCTCATGGAGCTTCACAGGTGATCAGGTCAATATTGTAGACTCCCAACACCAAACTTAGAGTTTGGATGTGGGGATTCAACACCAAACTTAGAGTTTGGTTATAGCCTCCCAACACTAAACTTAGAGTTTGATTGTGGGGGCTCTGCTTGACTCTGTACTGAGAGAAGCTTTTTATGCTTCCTCTCCATGGTTGCAGAGGAACACCCTTGGGTTTTAAACACAAGGTAGTCCCCATTCAATTGAAGGACTAATTCTCCTCTGTCAACATCAATCACAGCTCCTGCTGTGGCTAGGAAAGGTCTTCCAAGGATGATGCATTCATCATCCTCCTTCCTAGTGTCTAAGATTATGAAATCAGTAGGGATGTAAAGGCCTTCAACCTTTACCAACACGTCCTCTATCAATCCATAAGCTTGTCTTACTGACTTGTCTGCCATTTGCAATGAGAATATGGCAGGCTATACCTCAATGATCCCCAGCTTTTCCATTACAAAGAGTGGCATAAGATTTATGCCTGACCCCAGGTTACATAGAGCCTTCTCAAAGGTCATGGTGCCTATGGTACAGGGTATTAAGAATTTGCCAGGATCTTGTCTCTTTTGAGGCAAAGTTTGCTGAATCCATGTATCTAGTTCATTAATGAGCAAGGGAGGTTCACCTTCCCAAGCCTCATTACCAAACAATTTGGCATTTAGCTTCATGATGGCTCCTAGATATTGAGCAACTTGCTCTCCAATTATATCTTCATCCTCTTCAGAGGATGAATAGTTTTCAGAGCTCATGAATGGCAGAAAGAGGTTTAATGGAATCTCTATTGTCTCTATATGAGCCTCAAATTCCTTTAGGTCCTCAATAGGGAACTCCTTCTTGCTTGAGAGATGTCCCATGAAGTCTTCCTCATTGGGATTCACGTCCTCTCCTTCCTCCCTAGGTTCGGCCATATTGATTATGTCAATGGCCTTGTATTCTCTTTTTGGATTCTCTTCAGTGTTGCTTGGGAGAGTACTAGGAGGAGTTTCAGTGATTTTCTTACTCAGCTGGCCCACTTGTGCCTCCAAATTTCTTATGGAGGACCTTGTTTCACTCATGAAACTTAAAGTGGCCTTAGACAGATCAGAGATTAAGTTTGCTAAATTAGAGGTGCTCTGCTCAGAATTCTCTGTCTGTTGCTGAGAAGATGATGGAAAAGGCTTGCTATTGCTGAGCCTATTTCTTCCACCGTTATTAAAGCCTTGTTGAGGCTTTTGTTGATCATTCCATGAGAAATTTGGATGATTTCTCCATGATGAATTATAGGTGTTTCCATAAGGTTCACCCATATAATTTACCTCTACTATTGTAGGGTTTTCAGGATCATAAGCTTCTTCTTCAGAAGATGCCTCTTTAGTACTGTTGGATGCATTTTGCCATCCATTCAGACTTTGAGAAATCATGTTGACTTGCTGAGTCAACATTTTGTTCTAAGCCAATATGGCATTCAGAGCATCAATTTCAAGAACTTCATTCCTCTGAGGCGTCCCATTATTCATGGAATTCCTCTCAGAAGTGTACATGAACTGGTTATTTGCAACCATGTCAATAAGTTCTTGAACTTCTGCAGGCGTTTTCTTTAGGTGAATGGATCCACCTGCAGAATGGTCCAATGATATCTTAGAGAACTCAGATAGACCATAATAGAATATATCAAAAATGGTCCACTCTGAAAGCATGTCAGAAGGACACCTTTTGGTCATCTGTTTGTATCTTTTCCAAGCTTCATAGAGGGATTCACCATCTTTTTGTTTGAAAGTCTGAACATCCACTCTAAGCTTGCTCAGCTTTTGAGGAGGAAAGAACTTAGCCAAGAAGGCCGCGACCAGCTTATCCCAAGAATCCAGGCTATCTTTAGGTCGTGAGTCCAACCATGTTCTAGCTCTGTCTCTTACAGCAAAAGGGAAAAGCATGAGCCTATAGACTTCAGGAACTACTCCATTAGTCTTAACAGTCTCACAGATCTGCAAGAACTCAGTTAAAAACTGATAGGGATCTTCTGATGGAAGTCCATGGAACTTGCAGTTCTGTTGCAGTAGAGCAACTAGTTGAGGTTTCAACTCAAAATTGTTTGCTCCAATGGCAGGGATTGAAATGCTTCTTCCATCAAACTTGGAAGTAGGTGTAGTGTAATCACCAAGCATCCTCCTTGCATTATTATTTTCGGCTGCCATCTCCTCTTCTTTTTCGAAAGTTTCTGTAAGGTTGTCTCTGGATTATTGTAATTTAGCTTCTCTTAGTTTCCTCTTCAGAGTCCTTTCAGGTTCAGGATCTGTTTCAACAAGAATATTCTTATCCTTGCTCCTGCTCATATGAAAAAGAAGGGAATAGAAAATAATAAGAGGGATCCTCTTTACCACAGTAGAGAGATTCCTTTATGTTAGTAGAAGAAGGAAGGAATAGAAGAAGGAAAAGGTAAGAATCTAAACACAAGGGTGAAAATAGGTTCAGATTTTTGAGATGAGGAGAAGTGTTAGTAAATAAACAAATAATTAGAAGACGATGAAAGGGGGAGTTTTCGAAAATTAATTTTGAAAAATAAGTTAGTGATTTTCGAAAATTAGAGAAGGGAAAGTAGTTAGGTTGGTTTTGAAAAAGATAAGAAACAAACAAAAAGTCAATTAGTTCGTTGAAAAAGATTTGAAAATCAATTTTGAAAAGATAAGAATATAAGAAGTTAGAAGGGATATTTTGAAATCAAATTTTTGAAAAAGATATGATAAAAAGATATGATTAAAAAGATATGGTTGGAAAAGATTTAATTTTTTTAAAATTAAAATTAATTGCTTGACTAACAAGAAACTAAAAGATATGATTCTAGAATTTAAAGATTGAACCTTTCTTAACAAGAAAGTAACAAACTTCAAATTTTTGAATCAATCACATTAATTGTTAGTGAAGTTTTTGAAAATCATGAATTAAAGATAAGAAAAAGATTTTAAAATTCAAATTAAAAATTTTCGAAAACTAGTAAGAAAAATGAAAAAGATTTGATTTTTGAAAAAGTTTTGAAAAGATAAGATTTTTAAAATTGAAAATTTGACTTGACTTATAAGAAATAGCTAAGTTCTTTTTTTTTAATTTTTGACTAAGTCAACTCAAATTTTTGAAATTTTGAGAAAAATAAGGAAAAGATATTTTTTATTTTTGAATTTTTAATAATGAGAGAGAAAAACATAAAAATGACCCAAAACATGAAAATTTTTGGATCAAAACAATGCATGCAAGAACACTATGAATGTCAAGATGAACACCAAGAATACTTTGAAGATCAAGATGAACATCAAGACTTATTTTTGAAAAATTTTCAAGAAAAGAAAAACATGCAAGACATAAAACTTAGATATTTTCAATGCTTAGACACTATGAATGCAAAAATGCACATGAAAAATAACAAAAGACATAAAACAAGAAAATATCAAGATCAAACAAGAAGACTTGTCAAAAACAACTTGAAGATCATGAAGAACACATGTATGAATTTTTGAAAAATGCAAAAAAAGTTTTTAAAGCATTCAATTGACACCAAACTTAAAAATTGATTCAAGACTCAAACAAGAAAAACAAAATATTTTTGATTTTATGATTTTCTAATTTTTTTTGGATTTTTCGAAAATTAATCTTTAGAAAAACGAAAATAAAGAAATTTTTTTTGAGAGATATTTGAAAATTGTTTGAAAAGAAAATTACCTCATCTGAGCAACAAGATGAACCGTCAGTTGTCCAAACTCGAACAATCCCCGGCAACGGCGCCAAAAACTTGGTAGGCAAAATTATAATTTCTGATAATGGCGTTCATGTTCGTTCTCTCCCTGGTAATGGCACCAAACACTTGGTGCATGATACCATGGTCTAAACATAACTTCACAACTTCGCACAACTAACCAGCAAGTGCACTGGGTCGTCCAAGTAATAAACCTTACGTGAGTAAGGGTCGATCCCACGGAGATTGTTGGTATGAAGCAAGCTATGGTCATCTTGTAAATCTCAGTTAGGCGGATAATAAATGATAATGGAGTTTTCGAATAATAATAAATAACAAACATAAAATAAAGATAAAAATACTTATATAAATCATTAGTGGGAATTTCAGATAGGTGATGAGCGGATAATTTATACGCTTTTTGGCATTGTTTTTAGTATGCTTTTAGTATATTTTAGTTAGTTTTTATTATATTTTTATTAGTTTTTAGTTAAAATTCACTTTTCTGGACTTTACTATGAGTTTGTGTGTTTTTCTGTGATTTCAGGTATTTTCTGGCTGAAATTGAGGGTCTTGAGCAAAAATCTGATTCAGAGGCTGAAAAGGACTACAGATGCTGTTGGATTCTGACCTCCCTGCACTCGAAGTGGATTTTCTGGAGCTACAGAAGCCAAATTGGCGCGCTCTCAACAGCGTTGGAAAGTAGACATCCTGGGCTTTCCAGCAATGTATAATAGTCCATACTTTGCCCGAGATTTGATGGCCCAAACCGGCGTTGCAAATCAGCTTCAGAATTCCCAGCGTTTAACGCTGGAACTGGCATAAAAATTGGAGTTAAACGCCCAAACTGGCATAAAAGCTGGCGTTTAACTCCAGAAAAAGTCTCTACACATGAAAGCTTCAATGCTCAGCCCAAGCACACACTAAGTGGACCCAGAAATGGATTTTTACGTCATTTACTCATTTCTGTATACCCTAGGTTACTAGTTCACTATTAATAGGATCTTTTGACATTGTATCTGTACCTCATGACACTTTACACGTTTCTTTGTGTACCTTCTACGGCATGAGTCTCTAAACCCCATGGTTGGGGGTGAGGAGCTCTGCTGTGTCTTGATGGATTAATGCAATTACTACTGTTTTTTATTCAATCATACTTGCTTCCATTCTAAGATATCACTTGTTCTTAAACCGGATGAATGTGATGATCCGTGACACCCATCATCATTCTCAACTATGAACGTGTGCTTGACAACCACCTCCGTTCTACCTTAGATTGAGTAGATATCTCTTGGATTCCTTAATCAGAATCTTAGTGGTATAAGCTAGAACTGATGGCGGCATTCAAGAGAATCCGGAAGGTCTAAACCTTGTCTGTGGTATTCTGAGTAGGATTCAATAATTGAATGACTGTGACGAGCTTCAAACTCCTGAGGGCAGGGCGTTAGTGACAGACGCAAAAGAATCACTGGATTCTATTCCGGCCTGATTGAGAACCGACAGATGGATAGCCGTGCCGTGACAGGGTGCGTTGAACATTTCCACTGAGAGGATGGGAGGTAGCCACTGACAACGGTGAAACCCTTACATACAGCTTGCCATGGAAGGAGCCTTGCGTGCTTGAAGAAGAAGACAGTAGGAAAGCAGAGATTCAGAAGATGGAGCATCTTCAAAACCTCAACCTATTCTCCATTACTGCAAAACAAGTACTTATTTCATGTTCTTTTACTTTTCACAATCAACCCTGATAATTATTGATATCCTGACTAAGATTTACAAGATAACCATAGCTTGCTTCAAGCCGACAATCTCCGTGGGATCGACCCTTACTCACGTAAGGTATTACTTGGACGACCCAGTGCACTTGCTGGTTAGTTGTGCGGGGTTGCAAAAGTGTGATTGCAATTTCGTGCACCAAGTTTTTGGCGTCGTTGACGGGGATTGTTCGAGTTTGGACAACTGACGGCTTATCTTGTTGCTTAGATTAGGACTGTTTTATTTTTGTTGGTTTAGAGTCTTTTAGTTGAGTCTAGTTTCATATTCTAAGTTTGGTGTCAATTGCATGCTTTTATTTTTCTTTTAATTTTCGAATTTGCATGTCCTTAGCCCCT
The DNA here is from genome assembly GCF_003086295.3 of Arachis hypogaea. Classification (NCBI taxonomy): domain Eukaryota; kingdom Viridiplantae; phylum Streptophyta; class Magnoliopsida; order Fabales; family Fabaceae; genus Arachis; species Arachis hypogaea. Next base: position 104,267,820 of record NC_092044.1, read on the forward strand.
TTTTGATCCTTAAAAATTCTAAGTTTGGTGTCTTCTTTTTGTTTTCTTTTGAGTTTTCGAAAATTTGTGTCTGATTTTCTAAAAATTTTAAGTTTGGTGTCATTTTGTTGTTTTTCTCTTTCCTCATTTCAAAAAAAAAAAGAAAAAATCAAATCTTTTTCAAAATAATTTTCAATCATATCTTTTTTTTTAATTGCTAATTTCAAAATATTTTTAATTAACTAATTGATTCAGTTTTCAATTTGCTTTGATCTTATTTTCTTTTAATTTTCGAAATTTTATTTTATTTTCCATTTATTTTATTTCATTTTTTTTCGGTCACTTAAAAAAAATACTTTGCTTGTGAATTCATATCATATTCCCTTTCTCCATCATGGACCTAAGTGGAATTGAACAGTCTAGAAGGACTCTGGGGTCATATGCTAACCCCATCACGGCTGCATATGGGAGTAGCATCTGTATACCTCCCATCAAAGCAAGCAGCTTTGAACAAAATCCTCAACTCATTATCATAGTGCAGCAAAACTGCCAGTATTCCGGTCTTCCACAAGAAGAACCTACTGAGTTTCTGGCACAGTTCTTGCAAATTGCTGACACAGTACGTGATAAAGAGGTGGATCAGGATGTCTACAGACTATTACTGTTTCCATTTGCTGTAAAAGATCAAGCTAAGAGGTGGTTGAATAACCAACCTACAGCAAGCATAAAGACATGGAAACAGTTATCAGACAAATTCCTGAATCACTTTTACCCTCCAAAGAGGATGACACAGCTAAGGCTGGACATCCAAGGCTTTAAACAAGAGGATAATGAATCCCTTTATAATGCCTGGGAGAGGTATAGAGGTATGCTAAGAAAATGTCCCTCTGAAATGTTTTCAGAGTGGGTACAGTTAGACATCTTCTACTATGGGCTTACAGAAAAAGCTCAGATGTCTTTAGACCACTCAGCTGGTGGATCTATACACATGAGGAAGACAATTGAAGAGGCTCAAGAGCTTATAGACACTGTTGCTAGAAACCAATATTTGTATTCTAGCAATGAGTTCTCTCCAAAAGAGGAAGTCATGGCAGTGGCCACTGATCCTAATCCTCAAGAACAGATGATTGAGCTTAATCAACAATTACACATGATGACAAAACAGTTAGCAGAATTTAAAGAGATGCTCCATGAAACTAAAACTACTAACAAGAACATAGAACTGCAGTTGAATCAAGCAAAACAGCAGATATCTAAACAGATAACAGAAGAATGTCAAGCAGTTCAACTGAGGAGTGGGAAGACATTGAATAACACTGCTCAAAGTAGCAAAAATCCAAATAAGGAACAATTGACAGAGGATAACCAAACCACTGTCCAAAATCCCTCTGAGGACAGTAAGAGCCCAGAGAGGAGTACTGTTGGCGTTCAAACGCCAGAAAGGGGAGGAAAGCTGGCGTTAAACGCCCATTCCCTACCCAGTTCTGGCGTTCAAACGCCAGAAGAGGGAGAGAAGTTGGCGTTAAACGCCCAATCTTCACCCATTCCTGGCGTTCAGACGTCAAGGGAGGATCAGACACCTGAGAGTGCTGACAGTAATCCCTCTAAAAAGGCTTCTTCAACCACTTCTGTAAAGAATAAGCCTGCAGCAACTAAGGTTGAAGAATATAAAGCCAAGATGCCTTATCCTTAGAAACTCCGCCAAGCGGAACAGGATAAGCAATTTGCCCGCTTTGCAGACTATCTAAGGACTCTTGAAATAAAGATTCCGTTTGCAGAGGCACTTGAGCAAATACCTTCTTATGCTAAGTTCATGAAAGAGATCTTAAGTCATAAGAAGGATTGGAGAGAAACTGAAAAAGTATTTCTCACTGAAGAATGTAGTGCAGTCATTCTGAAAAGCTTACCAGAAAAGCTTCAAGATCCAGGAAGCTTTATGATACCATACACATTAGAAGGTGCTTGCACCAAGACAGCCCTATGTGATCTTGGAGCAAGTATCAATCTAATACCTGCATCCACTATCAGAAAGTTTGGGTTGACTGAAGAAGTCAAACCAACCCGGATATGCCTCCAACTTGCTGATGGCTCCATTAAACATCCATCAGGCATAATAGAGGACATGATTGTCAAGGTTGGGCCATTCGCCTTTCCAACTGACTTTGTGGTGCTGGAAATGGAGGAGCACAAGAGTGCAACTCTCATTCTATGAAGACCTTTCCTAGCAACTGGACGAACTCTTATTGATGTACAAAAAGGGGAAGTAACCCTGAGAGTCAATGAGGATGAGTTCAAGTTGAATGCTGTCAAAGCTATGCAGCATCCAGACACACCAAATGACTGCATGGGCGCTGACATTATTGACTCTTTGGTGGAAGAGATCAATGTGACTGAAAGCCTAGAATCAGAGCTTGAGGACATCTTCAAGGATGCTCAACCTGATCAAGAGGAACCAGAGGAAACAAAAGAATTTTCGAAAATTCCTCAGGAGGAGGATAAGCCCCCCAAACCTGAACTCAAACCACTACCACCATCCCTGAAGTATGCATTTCTGGGAGAGGGTGACACTTTTCCAGTGATTATAAGCTCTGCTCTAAATCCACAGGAAGAGGAAGCACTAATTCAAGTGCTAAAGACACACAAGACAGCTCTTGGGTGGTCCATAAGTGATCTTAAGGGCATTAGCCCAACAAGATGCATGCACAAGATCCTATTGGAGGATGATGCTAAGCCAGTGGTTCAACAACAAAGGCGGCTAAATCCAGCCATGAAGGAGGTGGTGCAGAAAGAGGTCACTAAGTTACTAGAGGCTGGGATTATTTATCCTATTTCTGATAGCCCCTGGGTGAGCCCTGTCCATGTTGTCCCCAAGAAGGGAGGCTTGACAGTGGTTCATAATGAAAAGAATGAACTAGTTCCTACAAGAACAGTTACAGGGTGGCGCATGTGTATTGACTACAGAAGGCTCAATACAGTCACCAGAAAGGATCATTTTCCTTTACCATTCATAGACCAGATGCTAGAGAGACTAGCAGGTCATGAATACTACTGTTTTTTGGATGGCTATTCAGGTTACAACCAAATTGCAGTAGATCCTTAGGACCATGAGAAAACAGCATTTACATGTCCTTCTGGAGTATTTGCCTACAGGAGGATGCCTTTTGATCTGTGCAATGCACCTGCAACCTTTCAGAGGTGCATGCTCTCTATCTTCTCAGATATGGCAGAAAAATTTTTGGAAGTCTTCATGGATGACTTTTCAGTATTTGGAGACTCATTCAGCTCCTGCCTTAACCATCTAGCACTTGTTCTGAAAAGATGCCAAGAGACCAACCTAGTTTTAAACTGGGAAAAATGTCACTTTATGGTGACTGAAGGAGTTGTCCTTGGGCATAAAATTTCAAACAAGGGAATAGAGGTGGATCAAGCTAAAGTTGAAGTAATTGAAAAATTACCACCACCTACCAATGTTAAGGCAATCAGAAGCTTTCTGGGGCATGCAGGATTCTACAGAAGGTTTATAAAGGATTTTTCAAAAATTGCAAAACCTCTGAGTAATCTGCTAGCTGCTGACACGCCATTTATCTTTGATAAGGAGTGTCTGCAGGCGTTTGAGACCCTGAAAGCTAAGCTGGTCACAGCACCAGTCATCTCTGCACCAGACTGGACATTACCATTTGAACTAATGTGTGATGCCAGTGACCATGCCATTGGTGCAGTATTGGGACAAAGGCATGGTAAGCTTCTGCACGTCATTCATTATGGCAGCCGTATTCTAAATGATGCACAGAAGAACTACACAACCACAGAAAAAGAGTTACTTGCAGTGGTTTATGCCATTGACAAGTTCAGATCTTATTTAGTAGGATCAAAAGTGATTGTGTACACTGACCATGCTGCTCTTAAATATCTACTCACAAAGCAGGATTCAAAACCCAGGCTCATAAGATGGGTGTTGCTTCTGCAAGAGTTTGATATAGAAATAAGAGATAGAAAAGGGACAGAAAATCAAGTAGCTGATCACCTGTCCCGGATAGAACCAGTAGCAGGAGCATCCCTCCCTCCTACTGAGATCTCTGAAACTTTTTCGGATGAGCAATTATTTGCTATTCAGGAGGCTCCGTGGCTTACAGACAGTGCAAACTATAAGACTCAAGGTTCCCGTTCTGTAACCATGGAAAGGAAGCATGAAGAGCTTCTCTCAAAACAGAGTCAAACAGAGCCCCCACAGTCAAACTCTAAGTTTGGTGTTGGGAAGTTCCAACATGGCTCTGAGTATCTGTGAGGCCCCATGAGAGCCCACTGTCAAGCTACTGACACTAAAGAAGCGCTTGTTGGGAGGCAACCCAATGTTATATTTATTATTTTTCCTTTGTTATTTTATGTCCTCTGTAGGTTGATGATCATGAGAAGTCACAAAATCAATTGAAAAAGCAAAAACAGAAAGAAAAACAGAAAGAAAAATAGCACACCCTGGAGGAAGATCTTGCTGGCGTTTAAACGCTAGTAAGGCTAGCAGATGGGCGTTTAACGCCCAGTCTGGCACCATTCTGGGCGTTTAACGCCAGAAAGAGGCACCAGACTGGCGTTAAATGCCAGGAATGGGCACCAAGCTGGCGTTAAACGCCAGAAATGGGCACCAGCCCGGCGTTTAACGCCAGGATTGGCAGAAGGAGCATTTTTGCTCACCACTTGGTGCAGGGATGAATTATCCTTGCCACCTCAGGATCTGTGGACCCCACAGGATCCCCACCTATCCCACCACTCTCTCTCTTCTTTTGCTCGAGGACGAGCAAACCTTCTAAGTTTGGTGTGGTAAAAGCGTTGCTTTTTTGTTTCTCTATAATCATTTATGGCACCTAAGGCCGGTGAAACCTCTAGAAAGAGGAAAGGGAAGGCAAAAGCTTCCACCTCCGAGCCATGGGAGATGGAGATATTCATCTCAAGGGATGCACTTTCCTCCACAAAACTATTGGGAGCAAATCAATACCTCCCTAGGAGAATTGAGTTCCAACATGGGACAACTAAGGGTGAAGCACCAAGAACATTCCATCCTCCTCCATGAAATTAAAGAAGATCATAGAATCATGAGAGAAGAGCAACAAAGGCAAGGAAGAGACATTGAGGAGGTCAAACACTCCATAAGATCTTCAAGAGGAAGAACAAGCCGCCATCACTAAGGTGGACCCGTTCTTTAATCTCCTTGTTCTTTATTTTCTATTTTTCGAATTTTTATGCTTATGTTTATCTATGTTTGTGTCTTATTACATGATCATTAGTATCTTAGTGTCTATGCCTTAAAGCTATGAATGTCCTATGAATCCATCACCTCTCTTAAATGAAAAATGCTTTAATCACAAAAGAACAAGAAGTACAGGATTTTGAATTCATCTTTGAAACTAGTTGAATTAGTTTGATGTGGTGACAATACTTTTTGTTTTCTGAATGAATGCTTGAACAGTGCATATGTCTTTTGAATTTGTTGTTTTAAGAATGTTAAAATTGTTGGCTCTTGAAAGAATGATGGAAAAGGAGAACTGTTATTGAGGATATGAAAAATCATCAAATTGATTCTTGAAGCAAGAAAAAGCAGTGAATCAAAAAAAAAGAGAAAGAAATAAAGTTGTGATCCAAGGCAAAAAGAGTGTGCTTAAGAACCCTGGACACCTCTAATTGGGGACTCTAGCAAAGCTGAGTCACAATCTGAAAAGGTTCACCCAATTATGTGTCTGTGGCATGTATGTATCCGGTGGTAATACTAGAAGACAGAGTGCTTTGGCCACAGCCAAGACTCAGAAAGTAGCTATATTCAAGAATCATCATACTTAACTAGGAGAATCAATAACACTATCTGAGTTCTGAGTTCCTATGGATGCCAATCATTCTAAACCTCAAAGGATAGAGTGAGATGCCAAAACTGTTCAGAAGCAAAAAGCTACTAGTCCCACTCATCTAATTGGAGCTAAGTTTCTTTGATATTTTGGAGTCTATAGTATATTCTCTTCTTTTTATTCTATTTTGATTTTCAGTTGCTTGGGGACAAGCAACAATTTAAGTTTGGTGTTGTGATGAGCGGATAATTTATACGCTTTTTGGCATTGTTTTTAGTATGCTTTTAGTATATTTTAGTTAGTTTTTATTATATTTTTATTAGTTTTTAGTTAAAATTCACTTTTCTGGACTTTACTATGAGTTTGTGTGTTTTTCTGTGATTTCAGGTATTTTCTGGCTGAAATTGAGGGTCCTGAGCAAAAATCTGATTCAGAGGCTCAAAAGGACTACAGATGCTGTTGGATTCTGACCTCCCTGCACTCGAAGTGGATTTTCTGGAGCTACAGAAGCCCAATTGGCGCGCTCTTAACGGCGTTGGAAAGTAGACATCCTGGGCTTTCCAGCAATGTATAATAGTCCATACTTTGCCCGAGATTTGATGGCCCAAACCGGCGTTGCAAATCAGCTTCAGAATTCCCAGCGTTTAACGCTGGAACTGGCATAAAAATTGGAGTTAAATGCCCAAACTGGCATAAAAGCTGGCGTTTAACTCCAGAAAAAGTCTCTACACATGAAAGCTTCAATGCTCAGCCCAAGCACACACTAAGTGGACCCAGAAGTGGATTTTTACGTCATTTACTCATTTCTGTATACCCTAGATTACTAGTTCACTATTAATAGGATCTTTTGACATTGTATCTGTACCTCATGTCACTTTACACGTTTCTTTGTGTACCTTCTACGGCATGAGTCTCTAAACCCCATGGTTGGGGGTGAGGAGCTCTGCTGTGTTTTGATGGATTAATGCAATTACTACTGTTTTTTATTCAATCATGCTTGCTTCCATTCTAAGATATCACTTGTTCTTAAACCGGATGAATGTGATGATCCGTGACACTCATCATCATTCTCAACTATGAACGTGTGCGTGACAACCATCTCCGTTCTACCTTAGATTGAGTAGATATCTCTTGGATTCCTTAATCAGAATCTTCGTGGTATAAGCTAGAACTGATGGCGGCATTCAAGAGAATCCGGAAGGTCTAAACCTTGTCTGTGGTATTCTGAGTAGGATTCAATAATTGAATGACTGTGACGAGCTTCAAACTCCTGAGGGCGGGGCGTTAGTGACAGACGCAAAAGAATCACTAGATTCTATTCCGGCCTGATTGAGAACCGACAGATGGATAGCCGTACCGTGACAGGGTGCGTTGAACATTTCCACTGAGAGGATGGGAGGTAGCCACTGACAACGGTGAAACCCTTGCATACAGCTTGCCATGGAAGAAGCCTTGCGTGCTTGAAGAAGAAGACAGTAGAAAAGCAGAGATTCAGAAGATGGAGCATCTTCAAAACCTCAACCTATTCTCCATTACTGCAAAACAAGTACTTATTTCATGTTCTTTTACTTTTCACAATCAACCGTGATAATTATTGATATCCTGACTAAGATTTACAAGATAACCATAGCTTGCTTCAAGCCGACAATCTCCGTGGGATCGACCCTTACTCACGTAAGGTATTACTTGGACGACCCAGTGCACTTGCTGGTTAGTTGTGCGGGGTTGCAAAAGTGTGATTGCAATTTCGTGCACCAATAGGCGTATGAAGATACTGTGCTCCTTTTGAATCTTTGCTTTCCTACTGCCTTCATCCAATCCTTTTTACTCCTTTCTATGGCAAGCTGTATGTAGGGCATCACCGTTGTCAATGACTACATCCCATCCTCTCAGTGAAAAAGGTCCAAATGCTCTGTCACGACACGGCTAATCATCTGTCGGTTCTCAATCATGTCGGAATAGAATCCCTTGATTCTTTTGCGTTTGTCATCACGTCCAACAATCGCGAGTTTGAAGCTCGTCACAGTCATCCAATCCCTGAATCCTACTCGGAATACCACAGACGAGGTTTAGACTTTCCGGATTCTCATGAATGCCGCCATCAATTCTAGCTTATACCACGAAGACTCTGATTAAGGAATCCAAGAGATATGCGCTCAGTCTAAGCTAGAACGGAGGTAGTTGTCAGTCACGCGTTCATAGGTGAGAATGCTGATGAGTGTCATGGATCATCACATTCATCATGGTGAAGTGCAACGAATATCTTAGAATAGGAATGAACTGAATTGAATAGAAAATAGTAGTAATTGCATTAAAACTCGAGGTACAGCAGAGCTCCACACCCTTAATCTATGGTGTGTAGAAACTCAACCGTTGAAAATACATAAGTGATAGTTGTCCAGACATGGCCGAATGGCCAGCTCCCATGAACGTGATCAATAGTCTCCTAAGATAAATAATGGAATAAAACTGAGACCAAAGATGTGTGGTCAAAAGACCGAATGGTCAAAGACATCTAATACAATAATAAAATGTCCTATTTATACTATACTAGCTACTAGGGTTTACAGAAGTAAGTAATTGATGCAGAAATCAACTTCCGGGGCCCACTTAGTGTGTGCTTGGGCTGAGCTTGAGCTTTACACATGCAGAGGCTTCTTTTGGAGTTGAACGCCAAGTTGTAACGTGTTTTTGGCGTTCAACTCTGGTTCGTGACGTGTTTCTGGCGTTTGACTCCAGAATGCAGCATGGAACTGGCGTTGAACGCCAGTTTACATCATCTAATCACAAATAAAGTATAGACTATTATATATTGCTGGAAAGATCTGGATGTCTACTTTCCAAAGCCGTTGAGAGCGCACCATTTGGAGTTTTGTAACTCCAGAAAATCCATTTCGAGTGCAGAAAGGTCAGAATCCAACAGCATCAACAGTCCTTTGTCAACCTTCTATCAAAGTATTGCTTATGTCCCTCAATTTCAGCCAGAAAATACATGAAATTATAGAAAAATTCACAAACTCATAGTAAAGTCCAGAAATGTGAATTTATCATAAAAACTAATGAAAAAATCCTTAAAAATAACTATATCCTACTAAAAACTACCTAAAAACAATGCCAAAAAGCGTATAAATTATCCGCTCATCAGTCATCTTTATAAGAGATTATATTTATTAAGAACTCTGTTCATTCTAGAAAAGTGTTAGCATGTTCTACTTACATTGCTGTTGATCCAGCGACGGGGTTGCAGTGTGCACATGTCCTCTCGAAACAGGACTATACGTAGCCTTCCTTCATACGACGCCATGGCCTGCTCTTCCCCTAACGACGCATTGACAGCCCATTGTCGCACTCTCTCCTCATCATCCTCATCGATCTTTCGACCCTTTAGCAATGAATGCACCTTTATAGGAGTACACTGGGTAGGGTTCTTTTTCATCTGAGTCATTCCGGGTGAAATCTGGTGGCTCGGTGGACTAGATGTCCTACAAGACAGAGTGGTTGGCATCACGATCTGCAGGGGCTCCGTGTATTGAATTGCTCAAGGTATTCCCATATTCTTTTGCTCTCCGGGTCTCGCATCGACAAGAATTCAGTATTACTGCATCAAAATCAACTAATGTTAGAGAGAAGTAAATTTTGTATGCATACATTTCCTAATTCCCTAACGAACAAAATAGACACACAAAAAAGTGTTCTGCATAGGAAACTTATTATGATTGTCGTCAGGGGTCTCCGAACTATTTTCTGTTGGTCAACTCCCTGGTGAAACAATCGGCGCCTCCTCTTAGCAAGAGGCTCATTGTCCTCATCATCATCTGGGCTCACTGGGAGATCTTTTTCTTCAGATGGTTTTGGTTTTGACTTACGTGATCGGTCCTTTTTAACTCCCTCATTTTGCTTGGTAGCTGACTGGCTTATCTATTTTATGCACATTGAATGTGTTACCTAAAGAAACATCCAATTTCATTGAAATCAACCTTCGAAAAATACTTAAGTTAGTCTAGAATTTAATTCATACACAACCATAAATGTATACTCACTTTCGGACTAATTTTCGATCTCTCCGTGCACCGTGAGCATTTTCTAGTTAGAGGTGGATTTGTTGTGCTTCCAGTTGGTCGTCTTTCCATTGCTTCCTACTCACTCTCTCTACCGGCGGAGCTTCCTGTTTGTAAACATAGCATGAATCTTCTGGGATCAGAAACATCTAAGACGGAGTAAATATGCCATGGCGAAATTACCTATTATGTTGTAGGACACAAGAACATTTTCATTACCACTAGTAAGAAATATCTTCTAAACTCCATCGTGTTTGATTCCATTGCCATAGGACAACTATAAACCAAATCCCGGAGTTCAGTTGTTGTCCGTCTATGGAACCTCTTTTTGATGGCCATGTTGGCCAAATTTGTGTCATCCAAGGATGGGAATGGATCGCCTACAACATGTCCATGCATGAGTGCAAGATAAAATATATATACACAATGATATTTGTACGAATATGCCTATGGCACACTAAGTAATTCGAAGATCAGAACTTACCACGAGATGGAATGCCGAAAACCCGCCCAATTAACTCGGTATTGAGGCGGATGTTGCCAACGTCGAGTATAAAAGTTCTTGTCTTAACTTCATACGACTCGGCTAGATGAACCATGATGGCCTGCTTCACAGACCAATTCGGAACAAGCCTGAAGAATCCGAATCTGATTTCATCAATCTCCGCAAGCTTCTCAACGGCATTGTTTTTAGTTAGCTTGCTCATCATGTCACGAATGTAGTTGGGCAAGCATCATGACTCTAATAATTTCTGGCAATGGTAACAATAGCTGTAAGTCAAAAATAAGATCATGTGGAATGACACGTCGATAACGGTAAATATCATTTTACCTTTTTCCCCATCTTGATTGGTTTTTCGGCAACACAAACCTAGTGCTTGTTCACAAGAAACAGTTACACAACACCATGCCCAAATCCTTTAATAAAACCTGCAAAAGAAATAAGAAGCAACATCCAATAAGTCCTTAATAATACATTGTTGTTGCTGCTATATAAAACTCAAATCAAGTAATACCATAAAAAACCCAAATCAGAAGCAACATCTAACAATTCTTTAATTATACCCAAATTAAAAGCAACATCCAACAAGTCTGATCCATGGTACTCAAATCCTACATCAATCCACATCAATTATTAAACACTAACTAAGTATAGATATCATGATTTCACCACCTTCAAGTAGCATAAGTTATTTATTGGAAAATGAATTATATTGGATGTTTTGGGCATGCTATATTTCTAGTAAAAAAGGTTCATGTCTTTCCATGCCTTAGTAAAACATAGATATTCCATATAATCCATACAATATATTACTTTCATAAATTTTCTCAGTCCCAGTTCATACATTTTCAAAATTTTGCAATCATGCAATGGATTGTTCTTGTACTTTAGCTCTCTTTGGCATCCACATAAAGATTGTAAAATTCCTCTTATAAAAGTAACATTGTTGGTGTTAGTTTAGCTTTTGATCCTTCCAAATTACAAAGTTATCTGTGTTAGTTAAGGAAAATAGATATTCATTGGCTTACTATTCTAGAAACCAAATCAAACTGTTCTAATTCCTAGTTTATTAGTTAATTGGTTCAATTAATTCAATTATGATTCAACCAGAATAACAATCTTATAATTCAAATATAAAGTTAAAAGTCAAATAACAAAAGATACAACCAAACATAAAATGCCATTTTGTCCAATCAAGATTAGCAAACTACAACAAAAAATAATTTATAAAATTAGCAAATTATCAAAAGGTCAAGAACAACACAACAATCTAACAACAAAATGTCAAGAACAATGAAAACTTTAAACTACAGCAAGCCAGCAACAAAGAACTGAAACAACATATTGATCATCAAAACAACAATCGCATAAAACTAACTGAATAATTAATACAAGAAAGAATAAGAAGAAGGAAAAGAAATCACCTTAGGCTATAGCACGTTTTGAAATTCGAACAGAATAGGGAGAAGGAGAGATTGCTAGAGCTTTAAAACTCGAACAAAATGGCTTAACAGAGGCTTAACAGCGGTGGAATAGTGGCTGAACGACAGAACCTCGGCGACACCGCAGCAGAATCACGGCAAAGCAGAGGCTGAAGCTCGGACAAAAAGAGGCTCAGGGAATAAGGGCGGAACACATGCATTGCAACGAGGAGATGGAGAACTGGACCTTGAAGAAGAAGAACTTCTCTTGCCTGCGTTAAGTACTACAATGTTTTCTTTAAGGATTTCTTTTGTTGTTACTACTAATTTGTTATTGGAAATATTCAGGCACTGATCAAAAAATGTTAAAAGATACTATGGATAAAACCATAAATTTTAACCTGGATGCGGTCTAATTAAAGTTAATGGAATTCCTGGTATTTTTTAGCTTACTGTGAGTTGGTGATATAGCATGAAGTGAGTTGCTTTATGACCGTTGAACTGAATTGCAGATTTTTATGCACATAGTTACCTTGACCCCTCGGCCCTCGTGAAGTTTATGTTGCAATAATGGAAGTTTGCAGTGTTTTTTGGCATTGTTTTTGGATTTTTTATTGTATTAATATAGAGGGCTGGTTTTCAAAGTACATAAGCATGAACCCCCCATGATTGCCAGCTCCGCATTGTCGACGTGGTAACCGGAAACCTTCTCCTCCAACTTCAGGGAAGCCAGGACGACCTCCTGCACCCCCAATTTGTTGTCAAAGATCTCATTGACAAACACGATAGTTACGGCGGTGGCGCTGGACCCCAGGCCACTTCCCAGGGGGAGACCCTTTTGAAGAGAGTGGGACAGGCCAACGGAGCGGATTCCAAGCATCTTCATGACTTCGAGCGGTGATCCCAACGCAGTTCCAGAGAGAGTTTTTGATAAGCCTGGTAATGTTGTTGCCCGTACTGGATATGTCGAAGATGAAGATCTCTCTTGGGTGGACGTGTGGGTCAACAGTGAGGGAGACGGTGTCACCGAGGCTATCAATGGCGCAGCTGAGTAAGTCGAAGCCGGGACCAAGATTAGCGATGGTTGATAGAGCAAAGGCTTTGACGGAGGTGCAGACAAGGTGGGGCTCAGTCTTGGTGATGGCGTCAGTTTTTGAGTGGACAGAGAAGTTGCATCTGATCCTGGTCGTCCTCGTCTGTGTTGGAATGGCGATTGTGATGGAGATGACTCCTCCTTCGTCTTTCAAATTCAAAGGAAATGCAGATGAAGAAGCAGAAGAAGCCAAGAAGGATGTGGATAGGGACAAAGGATGAAAGTGGTGGTAGGGTTTATGATTCAGCGTTTGAATATTCACTCTTTTTTATTTTACAATCATTTTTCCAGTGTTCTTCTCATGGAGCGGATTTTTTATTTTAATAAATAAATAAATTATAATAATTACTAAAATAAATATTTTAAAAAATAATTATTAAAATAAATATTTTTTTATCTCGTTTAGACAGTAAATGAGATAATTTTGTACATATTTTGTTTACGGTGTGAATGAGATACATAAAAAATTATCTTATTTATAGTATAAACGAGATATATATATTTATAAATAATTAAATATAATTTTTGAAAATAAAAAATATATTAATAATTTAAATTGGACCAAATTCTTAAAAGTTGAATGTTTTAAATAATAGAAAAGATGGACGATTTTAAATAATAAAAAAGAAGACAGTATATTTTAAATAACAGGGAAGATGGACAGTCCATTTAAAATAAACACGTTAATACGTTTACTTTCAAAACACATAAGACGTTAAACTGCCCACTATTGACAACAACCCACTATTAATACTATTGTTTCTTCCATTTGCTAACTTCCATCTAGGGATGGCAAAATTTCCCGAGACGTGGAGATCCTTGCGGGGACTGCCCCGAATGGGGATCCGATTGTGGGAAATTTTTTCCACGGGAATGGAGATAGGGGACAAAATTCCCCCGAAGCAGGTGCGGGGACCTGAGCGGGGATCCCTGCCCCGTCCCTGCTATTCCCCGAAATTTATGAATTCCTTGAATTATTCTTAATAGTTTATTTCTCATATATGTTTTTTAATCATTTCTCACACACACATATATATAGAAACCCAAAACTCCTAATCTTTATTTGCATAACCCTTCTTCAATTCAGAGATCCCTAAAGCTGTCCATACTCCATCCAACCTCTCTGCAACCACCGCATCGTCACCCTTCTCATCGCATCGTCACACCTCACCGTGCCATTACCCTTACCACGTCATAATTTCTATTTGCGGCGATCCTTTTTGTAACTCTGCCGTCGTGTCCATTCTCTGTTGCCGCGTCTCCCACCTCGTCCATTGCTTTTTCCTTTGGCTCGTCGTTGCGTCCTCCCATTGCGTTATTTCGAAAGAAGTCACCATCGTGTCATTTAGACTTTTTGTATAAAATCTTGCAGTTTTTGTATAAGATAGATACGCTCTATTCATATGGAAATTAATAATTAGTTAGAACTATTATGTAGATGGGGAATGGGTCCCTGTGGGGAATGTGGCTCCGTAGGAAATGGGGATGGGGAGTAATATTCTCCCAGGGCGGGAAATGGGGGTGGGGATGGGGAGCAAATCTGAGGGTGGGAATGGGGAGCAGGGAGGCATCCCCCGCGCCCGCCCTGCCCCATTGACATCCCTACTTCCATCCATTGACATTTTTTATTAGGATTTACACTAAATCAATTCAAATAATATTTTAAATTTTTAACTGAGATATAATTTGTCTATTAAATTTTTAATTAATATATAATTTTTAACTGATAAAATTTTTAAATTTTTTACATGCTCTCTTGAATATTAATTTTTAAATTTAAATTATATATTTTAAATTTCGTTTGTTGCATAGGAGTATATAAAAATTTAAAATATAATTTAAATATACATAATTTATTTGATGACCCACTTAATGAATATCACGACTCTGTTAGCATAGAATATAGAATCTTTTCTACTTCAAGTTGGTTATACAAAATTTGTTATAATGTGACTCAATTATATAAGTGTGCTGTAGCTAGAGCAAACAAAAGGATTGACTCTTGTTCTTTAATGAGAATTATCCAACTAATCAATCCATCTCCATTAAATTCTTCCTGATAAAGTTATTTAAATTATATTTTAAATTTTTATGTACTTCCATGTAACAAACAGAATTTTTATATACGGCTTATTTTACCTATTATTTAAAATTGTCCATCTTTTCTATTATTTAAAACGTTCTATTTTTAAAAGTTTGGTCCAATTTAAATTATTAATTTTTTTATTATTTTTAAAAATTATATTTAATTATTTATAAATATATATATCTCGTTTACACTGTAAACGATATAATTTTTCATGTATCTCATTTATACTGTAAATGAGATATATGAAAATTGAGAAAAAATACACGTATCTCGTTTACAATGTGAACGAGATACGTACAAAATTATTTCATTTACCGTGTAAACTTAATAAGGGAAGGGTATTTATTTCGTTAATTATTTTTTAAAATATTTATTTTAGTAATTATTACAATTAATTTATTTATTAAAATAAAAAATCCTTCATGGAGCTTTTCATTTTATTTTATTTTATTTTTTTGGTATAGTGATGAATTTAAAAATCAGTTTAAGAAACATTCTTGTCAAACTACCAATTGGGCCTCATAATAAAGGATACATATTCAGCACAATAAAACAACTTGGGTCAAATTAATTTGGGTTGGTCGAGTGGTCAGCTCACTCATCTACTTAAGCAAATTTTGGGATTTCGAATCCAGCTTTGTGCTATGCCTTTTCCAAAACCTGAATCTTATCAGGTCAGAGTGTGTCAGACCGTACGAGACGTTTTATTAAGTATTAACCGCAATTGGACTAGTATAGACTAAATTGCTAAAATTCACCTCGACAAAACACTTGAATAATTTAAAATTGTGATAAAAATAATTAATAAATATTATATTTTATTAAGTGACAAAATTTTTAAATTTAGTAAATAGTTTATTCATTTAATCTAAATTTTTGTGGCAATATTTTAATAAATATTTAAAAGATGCACACAAAAAAATTGGCAATTGATAATAAAAAATTTCACTTCGTATAAAACCACCAAATTTTAAAGATGAAAAGATCTTATTTTTCTAATAATATCTGCAAAAAATTATATCAAAATCTTATCTCTAAATTTTTTTTAGAATATATATATATATATATATATATATATATATATATATATATATATATATATATTTGATGAGTTTAATTTTGATGCAATAACATTGTACAGTGTTTTACACAGTCATGCAATCACATTCGTTCTTTTAGATGACCATTCACGAGATCAATGTAAAAGGTAATTTTTACTGGTGTGGCATTACGTAATTGGATGTACATATAAAACTACTTTACAATGACAATACATTAAAATTAATATATGATTCTTTTGTCATATTTTTAAATCTTTGGAATGACTTTTTTGTCGTTATCATCTTTTGAGATTTTTGGCCAGTGATGTAAATTTTCATGTACTATTTTAGTAGTTTACTTTTTTTTTATTGCCAAAACAATATCGTTTGAAATTTAAAAAAAAAAACTGCTAGGTCTCGATTCGGTTGGATTGACCGTTTTAACAATTTTTTATCGGTTTTTAAAACTTGCAGTTTTCACTATTAGCCGAGCTACTAAAACCAACGGTTTTTAGTTCAATTGACCGGTTCAATTCAATTTTTTGAATTTTGGTTTCGAAAGCAGCTTGAGTAAAAAATAAAAGATACGCCACCACCACAAAAATCAAAAAACAACTTGGGTCAAAGGAGGAAGATAATTATTTTGGAACTTGCAGGGATCAATTGCATCTTATTGAAATTTATGATGGAAGGATATTAGAGTATGATGCTAATTTGAAATGTCAAAAGACTATTTTAGTTGGTTTGTGAAGTATCATATTGATCTTATTGCAGTTTCTACAACATTTTTAAGTGTGTTTTTTGATAGGTTTTCAGTAGTTTGTGTTATTCAAGGTGAAGTGGGTAAAAATTCCTATTTAATGCTTATTATACATTGAAAGCCTCGTTTAAATTTGTGGTTGCCAAAAAGTTTTTGAGAATTTTTTATTAAAATATTTCTTTAGGTGGAATAGGAGGGTTAAAGACCCGAAAAGACAAGAAAGAAAACCAAATAAACAAACAAAAAACTAAGTAACCTGCCTTAATCTCAGAGTATCAAAGACATCATAGGACAGGGCATGTTTGATATTAGGAGTTGCAACGTCAAAGATATGCAATCCATAGGGTAGCTCATCCCTTCTTAGCAAGAAGATCTGCAACTGTGTTAGCTTCTCTAAGAGTATGTGTCTAGCTTAGATTATGAACATGAGCCGCTAGGATTTTGATGTCTTCTAGGAGAAGAGAGCACAAGTGGGATGATACACATTCTTCTCTAACCATCTTGGTAGCAACTTGGGAATCAAACTCCACAATGACATTTCTAAGATCATTTGCAGCAGCTATTTAAATGCCTTTCATAATTCCCCACAATTCTGCATGGGTGATAGAGCAACCTCTTATATTGCAGGAAAAAGTCTTGATGAACCTGCCACAGTTATCACGAAACACTCCGCCGCACGCTGCATTATTATTACTAGAATAAAAGGATCTGTCCACATTCAACTTAATAAAGTTTTCATGTGGAAGGTTCCATTTAACAAGTTTATTACTCCTTAAACCCAAGCTGTAAGGACATGTCTTCACCTTAAAGGTGTGCAGAATTTCATATGATCGGGTCTTAATGAAAGCGATAACAGACGTTGGATTGGTGATGCTTCTTTCAAACAAATTTATTCTGAAAAAATTAGAGTGGTGCTATAGTGATACCAAGAAGACACGACCATTCATTCCTCCTAGAGAGATTAGTAATGAGCCAATCTCGATTATTCAAGATGAAGAAATCTCCAATGTGGTTTTAATTATGCAAACCTTGCCAAATTATTCTAGAAAACGAACAATCGCGAAGTCTATGAAGGAAAGTTTTGTCGCTCAAATTGCATCTCTGGCATTGAGAGGAATCTGCCAAATGTCATCTTTTTTATTTTCGCATTTGTAAGAAGGGCTTTTGGTGCGGCTAGCCAAATGAATAATTTAATTCTCTTCGAGCCTTTTCAGTTCCAAGTATGTTTGAAAAGTTGATCTGGAGGCCTGGGAGCGTCCATGGGAAATTGGTAAGCAGTCTTCAAGTTGAAAGTCTCATCCGATGATAGACTCCATGTAATGCTGTCTGGGCCTTTCCTGGGAGACGGGGTTAACAAGCTTATGATTTTGTTATCTAACTGATCCGACAGCCATTCCTTCAATTTTCTCACATCCCAGTCACCTGAAACAGAAAGGAAATCATTCAGAACTAAAGATAAGTCATAAGAGTTCAAGGTTTAAGAGGCAAGATTTTCCAATAATCTTCCAATTTTTGGCACCCAAGAATGCTCTTAGAACTTAATCTGATTGCCATTCCCTATATGCCATATTGTATTCTTCTCCACATCATTTCAGGCTGAACAGACTCTCTTCTAACGATTAGATTCCTTTCTGATTCTTTTAATGTTAAGAATAATATCCATCCCACGTTTGTATTTTGGCTTCAGAATCATCACCCACATGTTATCCTTTTTTTCCACCAAGCTCCATCCTATCTTTATCATGAAAGTATGGTTAAGTTTATTTACATGTCTGATCGCTAGACCCCCTTTAGCTTTTGGATTTGAGATAGTATTCTAATTAAGCAAATGAATTTTTTTGTGTGTTCTGTTTCTCCCAAAAAAAATTCCTGCATTTACGATAAATCATATCACAAGTAGCAATAGGTAAAGTAGCAGTTTGCATAGTATAGAAAAAAATGGAAGAAAGGGTAGATTTCACCAAAATTTTTCTCCTTGCAAGGGATAGAGACGAGGTCTTCCAATTGTTGAGTTTTCTATTCAACTTATTAATGACCTCTTTGTAGGTATCCTTATTGACTATAGAGTGTAAGAGAGGCACGCCAAGAAATTTACCGAGATCATTAGTCCTTGAGAATTGTAGAACCTTGCTAATTTCTTTTTTAACTGTATTTCCAACATTATCTAAGAAAAAGATTCTAGTTTTCTTGTTGTTGACTTTTTGGCCTTAGCTATTCAAAAAGTTTCCAAAACTCTATTGATAACCTCTACTTGTTCCATGTTGCTTTGGCAAAAAGGATCAAATCATCCGCAAAGCGAAGATGAAAAAGGCTCGATCAATCCTTATTAATGTGAATAGCTCTCCAAAATTTATTATCGATAATAACACTAATGAGTTGTGACAAACGCTCCATGCATAAGATAAAAATGTAGGGAGATAAAAGATCACCTTGATGAAAATATCTCTAAATGGGTTAAATTCATCAAAGGTCTCCCCATTCCACAAGACCCTCATCTTAGCAGTAGATATGCAAGTATAGATCAAATTTATCATGTGAAAAGGAACACTAATATCTATAAGAGTATCCTTAATAAAACCCCACTTTAATCTGTCATAGGCCTTTTCCAAATCTATCTTAATAGTCATCCATCATTTTTTACCGTTTTTTGCCCTCAAAGTGGATAACTTCTAGAGTAATAATAATACTATCTGAGCTATGCCTCCCAGGAACAAAATTGCATTAGATAGGCATGACCATCTTCTCCATTAAATTTCTTAGCCTTCCAGCCACAATCTTTGTAAAGACTTTGTATGTTATAAAGACTGATAGGCCTCATTTGCTTTAAATTCATCACCAATTCAACCTTGGAAATAAGAGTAATGATAGTTTTATTTATGCCTCTGACCTCCTAAAGATTTTTAAAAATATTTTTCACAAAATTGTATAGTTCAAGACCCACAGTTTTTCAATTAGTCTGATAAAAAATGGCTTGGATGCCATCTTTCCATGGTGCCTTGAAGCTTTCCATACTAAAAATAGAGCTCCTGATTTCAACATGAAAAACATTAGCACTTAACGAATTAATATCAGATTGACTAAGCAAAGAAAATGCATGATTAAAGATATAAGGGACATTTGGAAAGTTGTCTATATAAAGCTCGAAGTAGAAATTTGTACATATCATCTAGAGAGCTTGTTAATCTGAAATCCAACTACCACCATCATCTTGAAGAGCCTTGATCTTATTCCTTTTCCTTCTCGTCATGGTAGTGCCATGGAAGTATTTGGTATTACAGTCACCGAATTCAAGCCATTGGCACTTAGACTTTTGGAACCAGAGCATCTCCTCTTGAGAAAGGATTTCTTTATATCCTTCCACAAATCAAACTGTGATTTTTCAAGAAAGTGATTATTGTTTACATTAAGACTTGCATTTATTCCCTGAAGCCTTCTGAAAATTTTGCTTTTCCTTTGCTGAATGTTGCTAAAAATATTGTGATTCTACTCTTTTAAATCTTTTTGAAAGTCTGCAATGTAATTAACCCAAAAAATTCTCCATATTCCAGCTTCTATTAAGAAGATTTTTAAAATTCGAATGAGACATCCAGGCAATACCAAACCTAAAAGGTCTTCGTCTTCTATTTGGAGAAGAGGCAAAAGTGAAAGAAAGGCAGAGAGGAGAATGATCGGATTTCATCATTAGTGGATGCTTAATTCTTGCTTCGGGAAAGGCTATTTGCCAATCATGATTATTGAGTCCCCGGTACAGTCTTTCCACAAGGTTTCCACGTTTCTAGGTGAAAGGCCATCTATCGAACCCAAGTCCACTAATCCACAATCTAAAATGCAAGCTTGAAAATCTAAGAATGTCCCATGGCCAAAATTTGGTACAACCCTTCTTCTTTCATGATCATGGAGTATCGCATTAAAGTCCCCCAATAAAGCACCAAGGTTGATCAATACCTGCCACCAAATGCTGCGGACTACCATAGACTGTCGTTAGCAATCACGAACCAAAATTGGCACCAGAGACTCTCATGTGAACCTGTTGCATATTAGGATGAAGGACATCAACCTTCTAAATACTTGAGTCCTAGAGACACCAAATAGCTCCTAAATATCCCCTTGCTTCTTCAATGAAACAACCATCTAGACCCATTTTATCCCTAACTACTTAATCATTGTTTCCAGTAACATGAATTTCCAACAGAACTAAAAATTTGGCAGCATATTCTCTTCTAATATCTCTAATTAGAGTGAAAAAAATCTTTCCCCCAGCCCCTCGACAATTCCAAACGTTATATTCATGGATAACCAAATGCTCGATAAAAAAGGTCAAGGCAAACAAACCTATGTAGCGGCCAAATTGGCACCGTCACCTTGACACGAAGAGATTAAATCTTTTACTATTTGGAGTTGAACATGAGGTCTTCATATTAATATTTGGTGGCTTCTTTGGCAGAACCTCATGCCTTTTACCCATTTCCACCACCGCCGACTTTGTGGGCAAGGGGGTTTGTAGGATGAAAGTGTTCTTCACCGCATGTTTTTCAATTTTAGATTCCATCTGTTGCTTGTTATACTCTCTCATGCTCTCTGATATGGCAGTTTCCATGGCCTCAGTGTTGGGGTTTTTCGTTTGCGATACCAACTTAGGAACATTTGCAAAGGTTCCTTCCAAGAGGAGAGTTTGGGAATGGATCCTCTCAATTGTTAAAAAAAATTGAGAGAGTAAAGTGTAATTTCTAACTCTTCATTGCTCTCTTTATCATATTTTTTTTATCTTACTTATAAAATTAATGGTGAAAAATCATACTTTACTCTCTCAATTGTTAAAAAATTGAGAGAATTTATTCCCGTGGTTTTTCTCAACAACTTTCTATATTTGTTTCTGTTTAGGCTTGAAGCTGTTGGCAGATAAGATAGACCCAATTTTGGGCATTATTACTTTTTTGTTTCCTTGGATTTTTTTCGAGTCCCTATTCTATTTTGAATGGAAACAACAGGCCTTAGATTCGCTAAGCTTGCTTTGCCTTCAACCCAATTTGTATGACCACTCATTCATTTCTTCACTCAATTTGAGGGAATCGGTTGCCAAAACTATACTCTTCCTATATCTTGAACGTATCTTTCTTGCTTTCTCCTACTATACCATTTGACCATCATCTAAGACCCAATGGGATTCACGCTTTGATCGTGTGCCATCAATATTTTAAAAAATTTTCTCATTGGGGATGAGATTCTGGCTAGGATTGCCAACGTCAGGCTCTTCTACCGTTTTTGACATCGTTGAGTCATCCATTAGATTTTTGCTACATAGTTATACTCTATGACCATATTGCCACAGTTGAAACATATGAGAGAAAGACCTTTATAAGAGCGCTTTCAAGGATAGAAATTTGGGGAACTAGCTTTTTAGATAAATTAATTTCCACACATATCCTTGCAAATCTGTCTCGAGTGGATAAATGTGGTATGATCAATTTTCAATATGCTACCAATCGATGATTCCACCCGCTATAAGAAATGATGGTTGTATAATTTTATAGTCAAGTTTGGAATACAAATCCATGCAGCAGTCTTTTTGACTTCCTTCTCAGAGTAAAAGAAAAAGGATCTACATCTCTGCACTATAAGATAATGCTTCGCTATCATCCATGGTCTGTTAAGTAGGACATGGTTGTAATCCTCCTCATCTGAAAAGTGAACTAAAAAATAGTCACACTCATCAAACTTGGTTGAGGCGTTGCTCCATGAATCCCAAACCAATTCTCTTATCCAAAACTTTAACTATCCGAACCGCTTTCTATAGCTTGTATCACTCATCAAACTCCTCCTTCGATACAAGAATGACAAGGCATGGATCGAACGGTTTGTCCTTCATTTCAGCCCCTCCATCTTCCTTATATGAATCATTTTATTATTATTATTCTGCTATAAAAGTAATCCAAAATATTATAAGTATACACAATATTAAAAAAGAAAGTAATTGTATTGATCAATCTAAGCATTTTAATCGATTATTTTCTAATTAAAGTTCAAGTTTGGTGTATGCATATTTTAGAATAGAATCTCTTAGCAATCACGCATCATATGATAAAATATGACTTTCATACTTAACAGACTAATATCTTTTTGTGCACTTGCTAGTTTAAAGACTTAGTGCACTTGAAGAAAAGGATTTTGCATGTCAACTTCAACTAAGAAATTTAGTTTTATATATTTGTCATATTTAGACACAAAATGAACACTGAAAGGGACATAAGGTGAAAGCAAATTATTTGTGTTCAATTTTGTTGAGACTGAAAACAGTAAGGAAAAAGGAATCAGAAGAAACAAAGGACAAATGAGGAGTAAATCTTATCTGCGGAAAGATTAGGCTGCGTTTATTTATAGAGATAGGATACTGACACATGGATACAGAGATACAAAATCGTGTTTGATAGAAGAGACATGGACAGAGACACTGAATTAGTATATTTTGTGTCCATTCTAACTGGAAGGACACAGAGACACTAACAAGGAACACAACTTATTTTTTATTATTATATTTTTCGTCTCAAATATTTTTAATGAAAAAAAGAGAGAATAAATTGGATTTTCATAATTTGTTCTAGTTTATCACTAAACAAAATACAAGAACACAAAATTTTGTGCTCTGTCTTTTATGTTTTGTTCTCACTATCTTGTCTTGTTTTGTTTTCAAAAACAAACGCATAATAGACCATGTTAAATAGAAAAATTTTTTATTCATTGAATATTCTTGTCGAACTCATGTTAAGGCCCACCTTATCAATCAGTAAAAATTTTGGCATTGAAATTATTAAGTGAATTTTCTATTTGACAAAATTCACTCCTCAAAACCTTGTACCAGAATTAAACTCTAGACTCCAGTAACTCTTTTTTTTTTGCCAATAAATCAGAAAGAACTCAAATTAAGGTGTTGTGTTTTATTAATTTAGTTATTTTTCCAATGAAAATAGGTGACTGCGGAATAAACTGACTCTAAACTCTTACCAAAACTACTTTGGGAAGTCAAATTATTTCTTTCTAGAAGAATTCAAACAGATAAACACTTAGTTTTTTGAAAAAGAAGGTTCCACAAATTACCTAATGAACCTATTATTTGAAAGCATCTTCAAATTTACCAATTATCAGTGCAGTAGTGTCTTCATGTTTCATTGTATCAACATCAAAAATCAAAGCCTGCAGTACAATCTTTTAAAAAGCATGTAAATAGCATCCAATAAAATTTGGTTACTTGCATCAGTAGCTTTCGGTATTTTTGAACGCCCTTTATGTTCTTCGGTGGCTGCAATCAAAGCTGTAAAAATTTTTTAGAAAGTTCACCTGACATTTGAGGTGGTTAGACAGGTTAGTTGTATTGCAATATACTTTTTTTATTTTAATAGAAAAAAAAAAGAATTTTATTAAGAGAAATAATGTACAAAAGAGGATGAGACATCCTCAAATACATAAAAATTATATGACTAAGACCTAATTAACAAAACACATTTGATCAGCCGAAGAGAGTGTAGTTGCAATGTATCCAACATAAGACCTGCAATTCATTCATGAATTAACCGTTCCTAGCAACATTTAGAAGACAAATGGGATAACAGCCTTAACATTTTTAGGGAAATCTTCAAACTTAGAGAGATACCATTTCCTCGTTGCATAGCTCCTTCCAACCAAATAGAAAGTGGTGCCTATGGTAAAACACAATGAATACACAGTCTGAGAAATCATTGAAATCCCGTAGAACATAGTGATTTCAAAGAGGTAATGAGGGCATATAACAAGCCCAAACAAGCCACCCTTTGGAATCTTGTACTCCTTTTCGCTCACCCCTCGCAGTTTCGAAAGGAGATAATGGTGGTAGAGGTTTCCAATGATACCAATGAGGAACACCGCAACCCCAGGGTACATGAGATCAATTTGTGGCTGTGGAAGCCCCTCTGTTACCGTTAGGTGCTGACTATAGGTCATAGTTGCAGCTGATATAAAATAACTCAGAGTGATGGGGATTGCAGAATCAAGATACATGTAGCCACTATATTTGTGGACAAACAATACCTACACAGCACAATCAAACAGCATTTCTTAAAATTTATGAGAATCGAAAGATTCTTTAATAGGAAAAGAACATAAGCAGAATGCTTAACACATATATATTAAACAATAATCAGTTAATCACTCATATCCAACCAAACAGCAAACTGTTGTTTCTTTTATTACAAGAAATTGATCACAATTTCCAAGTAAATAATGACCGTTACCAATTTGTGATTCCTTAGTCCTTTCACCAAAAGTCTAAGACTACTCGACCCCGGAATGGAATTAACCTTACCAAGAGTTCGTCATAATAGGCCCATCTCTCCGAAATAGGAAATTCATGATTTTCTCTACTTTCTCATGCTGAAGTCAAGAATCGAAACGCCAGCTTCGCCAAAATACTCTCTCTCAGAATATAAACCCTAAAAAACGAAAAAAAAAAAATTGAATGTGTTTAAAGAATAGATAAACTACCATAGTACCATTTTCTACTTTTGAATTATCAGAATACTATCAAATCTACTGGAAAAAAATAAAATAAAATATATATATATTAAACATAATTTTGATAAGATTATCTAAATCCTAACAAAATTATTGAAAAATTTTAAATTACTCTCTAATCTAAAGTAAATTCCACCTCAATCCTCAATCCTCCACCACGCCGCCAGCATGGCCACCACCAGTCCACCATGCATCCTTCCTCTACTATTGCCGCCAGAGCCACCATCCTCACTCTCCCCGAGAAGATCTCCCTTCTCTCTGACAATGCCTCCTCTCTCCCCACAATGACATGATGCTACAACAATTTCCCTCTAAGAATGTAGCCTCCATGTTAAAGGGAATTCAAAATTCAAACACTCTATCAGGACTTACTATTAAGATAATATGATACGAAGTTATTGCCACTAGTTATTAGTTTAAAAAAAGTTGTGTGTTTTTTGAATAGATTTGTGGCCGTTTTGAACATTTATTAATTACTACCTCTAAGTCTCTCTTGAAGAAATGGAGGGTGAGAGCAGATTGGAGGAGCGTAGATCTGAGCCCCTCGTTAGGGAAGATGAAGAACGAAGCGACACCGGCAAGAAAGGCGGGAGTGTAGAGCATCAGCATCGCAGCTCTGCTTGACAGCTTGATCTGTTTAGCAGAGTTGGCGGTGGTGGCATTCCAGAATTTGGAATAATTCATATGCTTCCCTCTCATCTCCGAGAACCCTCCGCTCGTCAGCGACACCAGGTTCACCACGGACAAGGCTGAAACCACCAGAGACGGCGGCGGTGGGAAGAGGAACTTCAGTAGCGCAGACATTACCATGATGCTAGCTAGAAATAGTAATAGTAGGCTCTACTTATTCTTCATGCCCCATGTCTGGTTGAGGCTTTTATGTGTATGCAGCATGTTTCTTTTCGTATATAGTTTTTTATTTGTTCAAAAGACATGGAGAGAAAAAATCTACGTGGCCTTCTTTTAGTCGCTTGTATATACTTGAACGTGTCCAATGTTACGGTGGTTCTAACTAATTTGGTGGATCGGTTATCTGTCGGCTCTACTTATTCTTCATTCCTCGTTCCTAAATGAGGCATTTATATGCATAACTATGTGGTCTTGCTTTAGTTGCTTCACTTGCTTGCAATATACGTGTGTTTATAAAGACAAGGAGAAATTCTTAAGCCATCTAACGAAACTGGGTTGCGTTCTTCTTTCTTCTTTATCCTAAGATCTTCTCTTCTTTTTATGTGCTTTTCACTCCTTTGTTGTGTTGTAGTGGTTGTTGGTTGTTGTGCAGTAATTTTTAATATTGGACAAAGAAAAACACCAAGTTTCGGTAGCAAGTTAGCAAGGGTGGCTATGGCACTGCAAAAGTAGAGGGATGGAGGCTGAGATAAGAGTGATTTAAGACTAGGTTGTGATTTATTTGGAAAATAGAATCCTATAATTGAGATTCAATTAGGATTAGGGTTTGTAATTAAAGAACTAAAAATTTAAAGTTTTTATAAATTGGGGAATAAGTGGTTGTTTAAATGTTATTATTTTGATAAAAAAAAATTATTTTTATGAAGATTTTTTTTTATTTTTAATGTGTTTGACAAATTTTTAGTAGTAAAAATAAAAATACTAAAAAAACAAAAAAAATATTTTTTTTGAGAAATTATAATTTATATTTTTTTAGAAGATTTTATTTTTAAAAAAGATATTTTTCATGTAATAAATAAATAAATAAATACTTTTATATTGTTATACCTAAACATAATTGATAAATAAAAATATCTTTTTACATGAGATATTCAAATATAAAATTATTTTTACTTTTCCATAAGATCTTTAAAAAAAATAACTAAAAAAACTTATTTTTCAAAAGCTCACCTAAACAAATCCTCTCCTAAATATAAAACGGTCTACATAGACCATTTCGTTTGCCAGGTCGATATAAAACGTTAACGAACCACTTTTTTCTATGAACGTGCAATTTTGACATTTTTTATTTTAATTAAGAATATTTTTATTGATAATAAAAGTGGAAGTTATTTTTGTCATCGTTCAAAATATTTTATCAATTTCGTTACGTAACCAATAAAAATTTGGTCAGCTCCTACTAATTTTAATTGGGCTAAACTCTAAAATTCATTTCATTTAAAAAGTCACATTCCTAATTATCCAAGGTTAATCCTAATGTCTCATATTTACTATTGTAAACCTAATTTATCCAAATTTTTTATTGCACAGCCACATCCCAATTTGTTTGAATATGTCTTCTGTTGGAAATGTCTTTAATAAATGTGTTTCTATTAGAAGTGTCTTTAATGAATATATCCTTTATTTTACACTTCTTTAAATGTGTCTTTAATAGATGTGTCTTCTGTTTAAAACTTATTCGAACGTGTCTTTCGTTAGATGTGTCTTTAATAAATTCGTCTTCTATTTAAAACTTGCTTAGATTTATCTTTATTAAATGTGTCATTAATTTCATAACTAATTAATAAACATTTTGCCTCCTAATCATTTCTACAATCTTAAATTATTTCTAAGCATCATATATAAGTACAAGTTACTAAACATATATAATAATATAATAATAATAATAATAATTCAAAATTGTAACAAGAACTGGCCTAAGATTTTGTATATGTTCTTCAGTTACAAGACTCATTATTTCTAAGCAACGTATATAAGTACAGGTTACTAATAATAATAATAATAATAATAATAATTCAAAATTGTAACAAGAAGTAACCTAAGATTTTGTATATGCTCTTCAGTTACAAGATTCATACTTTACTGATGTAACATACAAAATGTTACTGGTCCATAATTCATAACTCACTACAAGCGGATCTATGCAATAATTTAGAGTATATTCATAAAGGTTTGGCATAAAATTGAATTAAAAAAAATAAGATGAAAGATCTATTATCTCCGTAATAGATGAATTATATCCTAAATTAACTACCTTTCATTCATAAGAATTAAACTAAATTGATTCACTTTCATCTTTTGACTACCAACTATACAAAAAATGAAGCATGTTCAGTTGTCCTTTCCCTCTTTCTACTCATGTTTGCTACCTTCTATTCTTACACCAATTCAGCAACAGCACCATCTCCAAAAACTTCTTCCACAACATCATCAAAACCATCAGCAACAATCAGATAACAAAATTCCATAAATCATCAGAATAAGAATAATCTTCATCAGCAATAAAAGATGTTATAAACATTATCGCCCTACAAGAAATATCGTTAAAATCGACAGCCAAATCGACGGCTAAGCCGTCGATAATATTAAAAATTGACGGCAAAATGGACGGCGGAGATGGTCGCTATTAAGCTTGTCGATTTTTCAAAATTCTAATAAAATCGATGGCTCGCGTAGCCGTCGATAATAATTTAATAAAATCGACATCATTTTCGTCTATAATATGAGTTTGGAAATTTTGTCTACTTATTAAAATCGACAACATCGCCGTCGATATTATTATTTAAAATCGACGCCTTTGTGTCAATATTTGATTTAATAAAATCGACAATCTTGCCGTCGATATTTGATTCATTAAAATCGACACAATGGCCGTCGATTTAATTATTATATTAAATTTAAAAAGCGACAACACGGTCGTCAATTTTAATAGCTATATTTTTTAATTATTTTTTTAATTTGAAAAAAAATTAATGCAAATAAACTTTTAAATATAGAAATACAATTTATACAGAATATTAGATAACAAGACAAATAAACATTTAAATATAAAAATTGACCAAGCTATGCCATTTGTGAATTGCTAAAAATCAATATACATGCCATTAAGCACACACAAAGACCTACTCACACAAGTTGCAAAAAGTATATCTTCCCAAATTTAATTGTGTTTAAAGCGTCAACAAATTAATGTGAACAGTTTACATCATGCTAATTTAAGAATAAAATCAATGTAGACACCACACATTTTGCCTACACAGCTCAACTTCAGTGGTCATTGAGAAACAAATGTGAAATATATCAAACATGATCTAAGGGTACCTTGAGCACATCTGCAGCAGCTAAAATCTGTTGGCCAGGGCAGATGGATGCAACTGGCTTGGCTTCTTGCTTTCCATAAAATGCTTCACTAATGCAATGACAGATTCATTTAGTTCATATGAAGCAATTCCAGAGAGCATGAGAAATTAAATTAAAGTGGTAAAGTAGTGTAAGATGAGAGCTAGAAGGGGTAAACAAACTAAGTGAAAAAGAAGAATATATTATGTGTCTGTTTTAATTATGGCATTACCAATACATAATAAATGCAGGACATGATTGAACTCTGATTCATCACATCGATCTCTCCTTAATTAATTAACAACATGGACTACTCTATTCACTGCCAAAAGAAGCTGCAATTGGCAGCGTGTGCATCAATATATCATCCATTTATCTTCTCTTTATTATACTATATGGATTATGAATACTATTTATTAAAAGAGAAAGCACAATACAACACAACACAAGACCAAAAGTAGCATACAAAGAAAAGACCAAAAGTGATCATGGCTAAATAGGCTATATAGTGCAGTAAAAAGGTAAAGTCATGAGTCATGAGTCATGACGAATAACAATTATGGTATTGTATTGTACCTCTTGCTTGAGAGTAGTGTGGACTTCATTTCTAGCTTTAGTGCATTCTGTGAGGTGACCCATATCCTGTAACCAAATCAAACCCATACTTGTTAAGAGTCACAAAAGTCCTGCTACTCAAATGGAATTTGTTGTATGTGGGGTACTATATCCAATGATGTCACAGATCATTAATGTCTCAACAAAATGCAAACAGATTAACTAACTCTCTATCTCAAATCATATATACCATTTACACAATTAAATTCTATGTAAAAAATGAAAAAGAAAAAAAATTGTTATTTCAGCATCATGAATGGTTCACTATACCAGCTTCATTGAGTCTAATGCCTCAAGTTGATTATCATGTTCCTCCACTCCTTTCTTAACAGGAAGACTGTCATGTAGAAACAGAAAACACATTAAAAAATAGAAGCAAGTTGTCATGTGTAAACATTTACAAGTATGTAAAGAACACCAATCCGTGCAACAAACAATAGAAGCTAAAAATTGAAGCATATGGAACAGAAGGTATACCTCTTTGAACGCTTGTGACTTGAAGTGAATCTCAGTCCAAGAATTTTGTTTTCTCCACTTCTCTCAATCCCCATATCTAAAACTGAAAGCCACCCAAATCAAGAGTTATTCACATAAACAACAAAATCAACGGTGGATAAAAAAAAAGCAATAGAAAGTCACTAGAAACATCATACCAAGGAACTTAACAATCAAGAACTCTCAGCAAACTTCACAAATGGATTCTAAATCACTATATAGCATTCAAATATAAATAGAAAGATTACAAAACCAGCTAGTTACAACACAATCAATACATCAATTTCAACCCCAACCAATCACAGAACTTTCCAGGTTTCTTCAATAAAGAGAAAATTATTTGATCTTATCAATTGAAACTCCAAATGATTTACCTCTTACATCAGGTTTCTTCATTTATTCATTTTAAAATTATTTTTTTTCAGGTTTTTTTTGTCTTTTTTGGATGTCACTTTATATGGAGAAACTAGAAGACAAGAAAATACTAATGTCATTTTAGATTTTCCTATTACTAATCTGGCATTTTCAACATTTTTCAAGTCAATGTGCTGAAATTCCTAAACTCAACAAACATAACATTTTTAATCCATAATCTTATCTATCCAATGCTAAATGTTACAAACAAGCAACAATAACATGAAAGCTGCTTTTCTGAAATGCATTTCTACAAAGCTAGATTTGGCACAGGTTGAAGGAGAACATCACTCTAGCAAGCATGAATTAGAACTCTAATGAAAAGATTTGGCTAAAATGAACTAAAAAAACATCAAATAGCATGAACACCACCAAGATCAGCAACATTTCAATATAGAGTTCAAAGTTCGAATAGTAGCTTACATCTGTTCAGCTCCTCTTAAGTTAATCACCTGCAAGCATTAGACAGCAGTCCAAATAAGCATCAAGCTGGAGAATATTTAATCTGAAAAAATCATAGTAATAGGGAAATAAATGCAGAAATATATGCCAAATGTTTGGAAGAACAAATAATTACAAATTTTGGAGAATTTGGAATAGAAATAAGACAATGAAATTTGGAAGTTCAGTAACAATAACTGAAAAAGATACCTAATTTTTGTGATCTCGATTGAGAGAAAGAAGACGTGTAAGAGAGAGCGGAGAAGGAGGAGTGACGGCGACAATAGAGAGAAGGAGCAACGGCAGCGCAAGCACGAGGAGTGACGGTGGCACGAATGTGAGGAACGACAGCGGCATGGCAGCAACAGAGCGCAACGGCGGCGTGAGCAGGAGGAGCGATGGCGGCGTGAAAAGGAGGAGCGACGGCGGCGCAACCGTGACGGAGCGATGACATCAGCGAAGAATGGTGTGAATTTGGGGTTGAACTAGCGAATTTGGGAGAATTCCGTTTCTGCACTTTAGACGCGGGAGGGGGACGCGGGTATATGTGGCTGTAGTTATAAAAACCGACCGCATATTTATCGAGTTTTATTTAAAAAAAAGCAACACCTACAGCGTCTATTTTATATATTAAATCTATACCATTTATCCTATGGTGGGAAGCGAGTTAGACCATTTAAATTTATCGACGACAATTTTGTCGATATTTTAAATAATAAAATAGACACCATATACGTCGATTTTAAATTAAAAGTATTTTCGATTCCAAATACGTCGATAATATGACTATAATAGAAAAGAAAATTAATGCTCTATAAAAATATCGATGATTTGGCTGTCGATTTTAATATTTCATTTTTTTATTATTTCTTTTATTATTATTGACAGCAAGCCGTCGAAAATTATCAATGAAAGAAATAGCCGTCGATTTTTGGCATCGAAAAAAACGCTTTTTCTTGTAGTTGCGTAAATGCAAAAAATAATTATTGTGATTATATATCTTTAAAATCATTCTTGATTTTTAACTTTAAAACCTTGAGATCAAAAGAAAACATAGGATGTTACAAGTATTATCACAGTAAATAAAGAAAATCACTAAATCAACAACATAAGAATAATCTTCATTAGCAACAAAAAAAAACACAAACTCCTAAAATCAACAAACATTGCAAATTTCATAAGGACCCACCATTTATATATTAATGTAAGCATTAATATACAAAGTCACAACTCATAATCTCAGATAGAATTAATATATATGTGCTACAAGAAGTAAATGCATCATAGATGCAAAATTTGAATAGTACATAGTGATGAGCGGATATTTTATACGCTTTTTGGGGGTAATTTCATATAGATTTTAGCATGTTTTAATTGGTTTTTAGTAGAATAATATTAGTTTTTAGGCAAAAATCATATTTCTGGACTCTACTATGAGTTTGTGTGTTTTTCTGTGATTTCAGGTATTTTCTGGCTGAAATTGAGGGAGCTGAGCAAAAATCTGAGTTAGGCTGAAAAAGGACTGCTGATGCTGTTGGATCCTGACCTCCCTGCACTCGAAATGGATTTTCTGGAGCTACAGAAGTCCAATTGGCGCGCTCTCAACGGCGTTGGAAAGTAGACATCCAGGGCTTTCCAGCAATATATAATAGTCCATACTTTGCACGAAGAAAGACGATGTAACTTGGCGTTGAACGCCAAGTACATGCTGCTGTCTGGAGTTAAACGCCAGAAACACGTCATGATCCGGAGTTGAACGCCCAAAACACGTTATAACTTGGAGTTCAACTCCAAGAAAGGCCTTAATTCGTGGATAGCTCTAGTCCCAGCCCCAGCACACACCAAGTGGGCCCCAAAAGTGGATTTCTGCACCAATTATCTTAGTTTACTCATATTTTGCAAATCTAGGTTACTAGTTTACTATTTAAACAACTTTTAGAGAGTTATCTTGTACCTCATGACATTTTCAGATCTGAATTACATACTTTTTGATGGCATGAGTCTCTAAACTCCATTGTTGGGGGTGAGGAGCTCTGCAGCGTCTCGATGAATTAATACAATTACTTTTGTTTTCCATTCAAACACGCTTGTTCTTATCTAAGATGTTCATTCGCGCTTAATTATGAAGAAGGTGATGATCCGTGACACTCATCACCTTCCTCAATCCATGAACGTGTGCCTGACAACCACCTCCGTTCTACATCAGATTGAATGAGTATCTCTTAGATTCCTTAATCAGAATCTTCGTGGTATAAGCCGGATTGATGGCGGCATTCATGAGAATCCGGAAAGTCTAAACCTTGTCTGTGGTATTCCGAGTAGGATTCTGGGATTGAATGACTGTGACGAGCTTCAAACTCCTGAAGGCTGGGCGTTAGTGACAGACGCAAAAGAATCAATGGATTCTATTCCAACCTGATTGAGAACCGACAGATGATTAGCCGTGCTGTGACAGAGCATAGGAACGTTTTCACTGAGAGGATGGGAAGTAGCCATTGACAACGGTGACACCCTACATAGAGCTTGCCATGGAAGGGACCTTGCGTGTGGGAAAAGGATTTCAAGGAAAAGTTGAGATTCAGAGGACAAAGCATCTCCAAAACTCCAACATATTCTCCATTATTAAAGTAATAACTATTTATTTTATGCCCTTTTCTTTATTAAAATACGAGGCTAAAGAACCCTATTGGTATCCTGACTAAGACTAATAAAATAAACATAGCTTGCTTCAATCCAACAATCTCCGTGGGATTCGACCCTTACTCACGTAAGGTATTACTTGGACGACCCAGTGCACTTGCTGGTTAGTTGTGCGGATTACAAATTCGTGCATCACATAGCTGACTAAATTTTTTTTCCAAATTTTCAGTAAATTATCCCTCAATGTATTCTTTAGTGTTAACAAGCTATAAAAAGATTCATCCACACAAAAAATAATGTCAGTTACTAAGAACTAAGAATCCTAACATGAGTAAACTATACAATAGCAAATAAATAGGGAATGATTTAGAACATGCATGTAACATCCTAATTACCCTAAACTTTACCTCTAGCCGTAAAGCAAAGGTTAATTAGAGGTTACAATAATTCTAAAGCTTATACATAAATATATATAGAAGGAAATAATAATTCTAGAAGCCCAATAAAGAATACAACTCAAAAACAGGATTTGAAAAGCGCAAAACGTACACACAAAGTTACTAACTTAACACACAAGAAAGAGGTATAATATAACAAAATATAAGTATATAAGAGAATATAATAGTCATAAAGATCTAGCCACAGATCGCGGAGTTTAAGCCAGCTAGCTATATATAGACAATACAGAAATCTGAAGTTAAAAACAGCTAATACAAGTTTTTCTCTTAAGGTAAGCCTCTAGGTAAAAGTAAATACAAAAGATGAGAGAACTAAGCAAAATAATCAAAAGACTCTAAAATATATATCCAGGATCCTCCAGCGCAACTCATCGAGGTGGGTTGCGACCTGCATCTGAAAAACAACAACAGAATATGGTATGAGAACCGGAAGTTCTCAGTATAGTAACAGTGCCCAATGATATAAGATATAAGACCCCGGGATGCCAGAGGCAATCCTAGAACTTCATATCCAACAAAAGATTCATCTTAAAGCATAATTAAAATAGTAAAGCATAACTTAAAACCTTAACATAAAAAGGGGTAATCTAACTTAGGGAGTTTTCTAGTCTAACAGTTCTCCGCTATCCCACAGCCTTCACCAACCTATCCTCCATGCGATTCCATTGCCACCGCCTTCCGAACCTCCTCAATCCCAGTAGAAAACACATATAATATCAATGCAAGTAAAACACAAGTATAGGCATATATGGCAAGTAATTCAAGTAGGCAATTAGGCATGTTATACAATTAGGCAAGTAAATTACAAGTCGGCAAAGCAAACAAACAAATAGAAGATGCACATGATGAATGCTTGTCCTATTGGTTGTGATATCACATTGTCGGTTCAACTGCCAACCTGACATATCTCCATTGAGACATCGCCCTTCGGAATCATAATTTGGAACCCTCGAGATATGGTGCTCAGAACACCGTCATAGATTTTATGCCTGCACACTCTAGTGATCCAAAGGGATGCGAGTGGGATACTTTTGCCACGGACCTCACATCTCAACGTAAGTTGGACGAACCACCGCCCTTACACCGCCGCCGCTACCTCGACAGGCGGGATCCAACTGCCGTCCCTGACGAGCGCATAGCGTCTCAACAATATCAATATAAAAAAATGTTACATCAGTGATTTTTCAAAAATTTATTAATTCAGTATATCAATGATTCATCATTACAACTCCGAGTCCTCGACTCATTTCAACCACTGTCAATTCACAATTTCCTTTTTGAACTCATTAATTCATCAGTTCTCAATTCATATGTCTTTCTCCCTTCTCACTCCACCAAAGCCATCTTCAGTACACCAGATTAAATCTTCTAGGACCTTTCCCATTTTTTGATACCAGAAAATAAGTCAAAGAGTCTTAAATAGGTGTCACAGAAGTTTACAAGTTTGTTGCGAAGGTGAAACAGTCAAAAATAAGATTTTAGTTGAAAAACAGGGCATGTGTGCACGCCCAGGAGGATTTTCAATATGTGTGCGTACACATAGAGGTGCGCGTACGCACAAGTATAAAATTTTTCAATTCTGTTCGCTCACACAAGGTGTGCGAACGCCCTCAACAGAATGCACCTTGCAACGTGTGTGTGGGCACAAGGCTGTGCGTGCGCACAGCTTGCAGAGCTTCGTTGATTGTGTACGCGCACAAAGCATGCTAGCGCTTCCATCAATAGCCATGTCTCCGTGTGTGTGTGTGTGTGTGCACAAGGCTGTGCATGCGCACAGGTTCAAAAATCTATGGGGTGTGCGTGCGCACAAGGCTGTGCGTGCGCACACAAACCAGAAATCACAAATTCTTTACAGAATTCAGATTTCAAAACCTAACTTTCAACGATCATATCTTTTTCTACAAAATTTAGATTTCCACAAAATTTAAACCATTTTTAAGCTTGTTAAATTATATTTCATTTGATATAAAATGCATTAATTTTGAAAACAAGTTGCTCAAGATATAATCTGTTGAAGTTCATCAAAAACTGGTTTTTACCAAAAGTTTACTAAGTTATTAAACCTCCAAAATTCTCTACCAAATCAATTCAAAGCCTATTCAATTTCACCATAAAACACAACCAAATGCTATACTTTACCTTTCTATCATAATTCCACATCCTCAACACCTATACCAATCAATTCCTCCTTCATAGATTCAATAACTTTACAATTTGCACATCAATATTCCACGATCACCAACTTTATAAAAATCTCATTACTCACAAGCATATTCCAACATCAACACACATAAAAATTCATTATCATCTCACATCATCATCATTATTCCACCCAATTTCATAATTCAACATCATTATTTACCACACTTAACACAATCATCAAAATCATCATACGTCACAATTATTAGCAATCAATTTCAATCCTATCCTATGGTCAACTAACTTATGTATCCAAAAATATTATATATTACATAGAGAAAATCGAAATCATACCTTGGCCGATTCTGAATATGCGCAAAATTACCAAATTGACCTCAACCAAGCTTCCAAAAGTTCTCAAAAACTCAATCAAGCCACCAATTAATCTCCAACAAGCATCAACAATCACTAGTCCAAGCTATACATATGAATTTACCACAATTAATACCTAGGGTTCTTAATTATTCAATTTCACAAGGGATAAGAGTGAGATTACCTTATCCACAGTTGATTAGGATAGAACCCACTGGAAACCAAGTGCTAGAGTGTACGTAAACATCCAAAACACAAGATTTCACTCAAAACCAAAATTCCAAAATTTGAATTTCACAAGGGTACAAAACTGGGCAGGGAATTTCGAGTTCTTACCTACACAAGTGGGATAGAACTAACGGGCTCGGCGAAAGCTTTGTGTAGCCGCTGATGGCACACAAATCGGAGTACCGTAGCTCGAGATATGGCCAACGGAAGAGATGAGTAAATAGTGTTTTAGCTCTCTTCTCCTCTCTTCTCTTGCAGCTGCAAGTTTGGTGTTTAATGAGTTTATGGGATGTGTTAAGAGTTCATGTGAGTGTATTTATATGTGGGGCTTGGGTCCAACTTGGTTTCGGTCCAACCCGTTAGCGTTTTTGGCCCGTTTGGCCCAATTTCAGGTCAAACCTTTAAAATTAGTGCCCAGTTTTCAACTTTAATTATTTTCCTAAGTTTTTTTTCTGTTTTTATTATTCTCACATAGTACCGGACAGGCTTAAGCTGATACTGCCAGTTAATTTACCGGTACTCGTTTTTACGCATTTTTTTGAAGAAAATTACATTTTTCAACTCAGAAAAAATTATTGAGTCCAAAAATCATATTTATATTTTCTAATGAATACTCTAAAATTTTGAACCTATTTTGGGCATTTAAATTATTATTATTTTACGTTAATTAATAGGTTAATTAATTCGCAGTTCTTACATTCTCCCCACCAAATAAGAAATTTTGCCCTCAAAATTTGGCTTACCCATCATCATCCTTAAATGTTTCCTCAACTTAAATCTACCTCTCACCATTCATCGTTTCATTCCTCCATGTCGGCTCAACTTCCTATTTGCATCTTTTATTCTTATTTATAACTCCATATTCTAACTGAATCCAAGCCTATATCGTACTTGTCCTTCTCACTCTTAGCTCCCTTCAATCAACTTCAATACAACATTAGCATTTCAATTCGATGCTCTTCAAATCTATCCTTCAAATGAATCAGTTCCTGTCTCAATCTAAGTCCAAAGTCATCATGATCAAATATCGCAATTCCTATCTTTCTGACATGACAATTGCATTCAGTTATCACCCAATTCTAATTTATTTGCCTACCCTCATCTTCACAGCCTATCCCAACTCATTCTAATCTGACAACCACAATCAACTTAGTTCTTAAAAAAACTTTACTTACATTAACCCACTAACTCTTCAAGTATTCAAGCCCAAGATACGTTTAGTCATCTTCCTACAACCTCTTCTCATAAGTAGCATGCGCTATTGTATTCCACAAGCTTTTGCTACGCCACTCTGATTTTTAGCCACTAATTAACTAACTAATCCAAATATTCAATCAAGTCATACATCATTTATCGGATTACAAAATCTAAACTTACTTCTGAATTTTCTCAACTTGACCTAAATAGGGTTTACATTCATCTTATGACTAATTCCTAACTTAGGGCCTTATAGCATCTCTATGCCTAATTCAAAGTCTCATCAATTCTCAATCGTAAGCAATTTTCCATAGCTCCAATTACAATACCCATCAATTTCCAACCATTCAACACCTTCAAAACCTAGCAACAGTTCTTATACTAACTACAATTTCAATACCATCCACTCAATCACACTCATAACACACTTAATCGTTTTAAACACATAAAATATTCTATTCTTCATTTTCTTTACTCATTTGACAAAATTCCAAGATTCACAATACCACCATACCGTTTATTCTACATCTAATTATCCAATTCATTTACAATTTCATCAATGTATCTAATTCAACCTCCCTTAAATATACTAAACAATCGTTAAATTTTATTTATTATAACTAAAATCAAATGTTAAATTTAGCAAAAATTCAACCCTAAATTTTTCCTCACTTATTTTTCTCCTTCTATAGTTACCTCTGCACTCAATAGTTCATCATGTACCAAACGTTATATTAATCACCCTATAATCTACACGTAGAAAGCATGTCAAGTTTAGAAATTTCTGGGTGGTAGCTTAACTCAAAATCGTAGTCCTAACTGGTTCACAGAATTCCAACGACCTAAATATTGTCTCTGTGGTTAGTCTTTCTTTCAAGTTCTTTGAGGAATCTTCTCCACAATTTGACGTTCTCACCAATGGGCACCTTTGTGTGTCGACTCAGTCATCGGTACTGCCATTTGCAAAATCGAAGCTTCACAACTCCTCGTAAGGTCACACACTCACTGGTTTCATTCTTCGTGTTCATAAGTTGTATCCTAGGAAACTAAAATATTGATGGTTCTGTTTGAGAATTGCATGTGATGTCAAAATGAGCTCAAGCTATCCAAAGGAATATCAAGCTCAAAAAAAGCAAACAATTTTGAATGGTATTCATAAGAAATTTGAAAAGATACATTATGTTGTGATCAGACAAGGTTGTAGAAAATAAGAAAGTGCACCAAAAAGAAAACTAGAGTGCACCTCAAGAAAGAAATTTCAAATTAATAATTCTTGGTAGAAGCAATAGGATGAATTGAATTAAAATAGGTCTTTACTGATTGTTTATCTCAATAAAAATCTTCCTCACACTCGATTAGGTTAAAATAGATTTAGGCTCAGGTCAAGCAGTACGAATTTTGTGAAAGGAAACATGCAAGAAAGGTTTGATTTTGGACACGTTCAATTTAATTATCAAGAAAGGTCACGGAATAAAGTTCTTCAACACGGATTACAAAAGAAAGATAGATCGAGTCACAAGCATTTGTTAGTAATCTCTCTCCTATTAGGTCTCCCATTACTATCCTCCTTCACTCTAGCTCCTCGCAACTGATCCATTAAGTTATCTACCCTTGGAAACGGATACTTGTTCTTCACAGTCACTTTGTTCAACCGTTGGTAACCCATGCAAAGTCGCATTCACCACCAAGCGTATATAACCCTTAGCTAGAACTGCCCCTCTTTCCATGAAGTGTTCTGCTACTTAATATCGCCAAACCTAACTCTAGTCGTTACCGCATTTCACCTTTTGTAATTTTATCGTGTCAATGCTTCCTCATGCCTTCTACTATGTCACTCTAATTGGTTGTCACTAAGAACCCAAATCGCTTGGCTGTGCCCACCAGACTTATCTTCTCCCATTATTTCTTCCGACGCTAAGTTTTTTGCCAGCCTTAACGGCTCCCATAAAATAAAACTAAATGAAATAAAACTAAGCTAAACTCTGGTCCTAAGCCTGTCGTTTAATCTAATCTTCCTTGTTCTAAATCCTTGTCTCCATTATAAGCTAATAAGAAGAGTCAAGTTACAGTCCCCCACAACGTGATTAAAACTAGGTTATCAATTTTATCGTTACCTCGAGTTGGAGATTCTTAACCCCGTCACTGGGACCGGTCTGTACCTTGGTTCTTTTTGTAAGGACAGCGTCAAGAGATATGCCCTGACAATCCGCAATGGTAACATCCACTGAACCTAGCCATGCATGACTTTTTCGGATGGTATCTTCCACATTTCGGGCACCTTAACTCCTCTTGTTGGTCCCACACCTGCTTACCTCCTCCTCTCGCCTGGTGATACTTGTCATGGTTAATACCTCCGATATGTCCTTGAACTTGGGATTGCTGAGGGGCATGCCTACCCTTCTTGAAGTTTCGACCTCTTGATGGAACATACTTCCCACGAACTTTGCTACTAGTACCGCCACGAACATCCTTCTCTCCAAAGTTACCTCCTTGGCATAATCATCAACAATTGTTGCCTTGTCCACCAATTAAGAGAATCTCCTAATCTCCAATGGAGCCACAACATACATGATATCTTCCTTCAGTTCTACTTGGTATTTGACACATTTCCAGCCCTCATAGGACTCAGGAGTACCCTGACTTATTCTCGAGAACCTACAGAGTTCCTCGAACTTGCTGGTGTATTTAGCTATAGTCATGGACCCTTGCTTCAGCTGTAAGAGTTCCAACTCTCTGACCTCCCTTATTGACTCATGCAAGTACTTTTTGTAGAAAGCAGTTTGAAACAGTTCCCACAGAATATCCATATTTTGCAGTTGCAAAAATTGACACTCTCCTTGCCACCAATGCTGAGTTTCTCCCACTAATTGATAAGCCGCATATTCCAGGAACTGATTATTCAGAAAATGTTGAGTCTGTAATGTACACTCCACAGCTTTGAACCAGTTGTTTGCTTCAGCAGGGCTTGTCGATCCATTGAAAATCGGCCGGTCAACTTTCAAAAACACATCTAGAGTTCTTGGAACACCATCTAAGATGTCCTCAGCACCTGCTCCATTTTTGTTTCCGGCTGATTACCTTGTCCGCCGGATAGCATGAGTAGTCATCGTAGTGCTCTCTTGAATCGTGTTAGCTAGGTTAGTCATCGCCGCCATGAGTTCAGTGTGATTATCCGTCTACAGGTTACTCTCATTCTCTCTTCGAGTATGAGTACGACCTCGGCTGCGAGTAGTCATTAGGGTTCTTGTCTACACCAAATAGTCTCAATATCAAAAGTCTAGTACTTCAATTATCCCAAAAGGCACTCACAAACAAGCATGCTATGAAATATCAAGTAGATTACCTAAATAGCATGAAACAAAAAGACACAGAGTATGCAATAAAGCACAATCGGTCTATTTCTCAGGCTCACGAGGATGAACTGCTCTTATACCACTAAATGTAACACCTAATTACCCTAAGCCTTACCTCTAGCCGTAAAGCAAAGGTTAATCAGAGGTTACGACAATCCTAAAGCTTATACATAAATATATTTAGAAGTAAATAATAATTTTAGAAGCCCAATGAAGAATACAGCTCAAAAACATGATTTGAAAAGCGCAAAACGTGCACATGAAGCTATTAACTTAACGCACAAGAAAGAGGTATAATATAACAAAATATAAGTATATAAGAGAATATAATAGTCATAAAGAGCCAGCCACAGCTCGCGGAGTTTAAGCCGGCTAGCTATATATAGACAATACAGAAATATGAAAATTAAAAACAGCTTATACAAGTTTTTCTCTTAAGGTAAGCCTCTAGGCAAAAGTAAATACAAAAGATGAGAGAACTAAGCAAAATAATCAAAAGACTCCAAAATATATATCCAGGATCATCCGCTTTGTCACCATCAGCGTAACTCATCGAGGTGGGTTGCAACTTGCATCTGAAAAATAACAACAGAACATGGTATGAGAATTGGAGGTTCTTAATATGGTAATAGTGCCCAGTGATGTAAGATATAAGACCCCGGGATGCTAGAGGCAATCCTAGAACTTTATATCCATCACAAGATTCATTTTAAAGCATAACTAAAATAGTAAAGCATAACTTAAAACCTTAACATAAAAAGGGTAATCTAACTTATGAGATTTTCTAGTCTAACAGTTCTCCGCTGTCCCATGGCCTTCACCAACATATCCTCCATGCGATCCCATCACCACCGCCTTCTGAACCTCCTCAATTTCAGTAGAAAACACAGATAATATCAATGCAAGTAAAACACAAGTATAGGCATATATGGCAAGTAATTCAAGTAGGCAATTAGGCATGTTATACAATTAGGCAAGAAAATTACAAGTCGGCAAAGCAAACAAATAAATAGAAGATGCACATGATGAATTCCTGTCCTATTGGCTGTGATATCACATTGTCAGTTCAACTGTCATCCCAACACATCTCTATGGAGACATCGCCCTTCAGAATCATAATTGGGAACCCCCGAGATATGGTGCTCGAAACACCGTACAGGATTTTGTGCTTGCACATTCTAGTGATCTGAAGGGATGCGAGCGAGATACTCTTGCCACGGACTTCACATCTCAACGTAAGTGGGATGAACCACCGACCTAACACTGCCGCCGCTACGTTGATAGGTGGGATCCAACCGCCATCCCTGCCAGGCACATAGAGTCTCAACAATATCAATTTAAAAAAATGTTACATCAATGGTTTTTCAAAAATTTATTAATTCAGTATATCAATGATTCATCATTGCAACTCCAAGTCCTCTACTCATCTCAACCACTGTCAATTCACAATTTCCTTTTTGAACTCAGTAATTCATCAGTTCTCAATTCATATGTCTTTCTCCATTCTCACTCCACCAAAGCCATCCTCAGTACACCAGAAACCTAAGCCTCGGTTCTCTATCTTGTCAAGGTAATACCAAATTAAATCTCCTAGGACCTTTTCCATGTTTTGATACCAGAAAATAACTTAAAGAGTCTTAAATAGGTGTCACAGAAGTTTACAAGTTTGTTGGAAAGGTGAAATAGTCAAAAACAAGATTTTAGTTGAAAAACAGGGCTTGTGCGTATGCATAGAGGTGTGCGTGCGCACACCCAGGAGGATTTTCAAAATGTGTGCGTATGCATAGAGATCACAAGTATAAAATTTTCTAATTTTGTTCGCACAAGGCATGCGAACGCCCTCAACAGAATGCACCTTCCAACGCGTGCGTGGGCACAGGACTGTGCGTGCGCACAGCTTATAGAACTTCATTGATTGTGTGCGCGCACAGAGCGTGCTAGTGCTCCCATCAGTAGCCATGTCCCCATGTGTGTGTGCGCACAAGGCTGTGCATGCGCACAGGTTAAAAAATCAACAGGGTGTCCGTGCGCACAAGGCTGTGCGTACGCACAAAAACCAGAAATCACAAATTCTGCAACATTCACAGAATTCATATTTCAATACCTAACTTTCAACGATCATATCTTTTTCTACAAAATTCAAATTTCCATAAAATTTAAACCATTTTAAATCTTGTTAAATTATCTTTCATTTGATATAAAATGCATTAATTTTCAAAAATAGTAGCTCAAGATATGATCTGTTGAAGTTCATCAAAAACTGATTTTTACCAAAAGTTCACTAAGTTACTAAACCTCCAAAATTCTCTAACAAATTAATTCAAAGCCTATTCAATTTCACCATAAAACACAATCAAATGCTATACTTTACCTTCCTATCATAATTCCACCAACTCAACACCTAGACCAATCAATTCCTCCTTCATAGACTCAACGACTCTATAATTTGCACATCAATATTCCACTATCACCAACTTTATAAAAATCTTATTACTCACAAGCATATTCCAACATCAACACACATAAAAATTCATTATCATCCCACACCATCATCATTATTCCATCCAATTTCATAATTCAACATCATTCTTTACCACACTTAACACAATCATCAAAATCATCATACAACACAATTATCAACAATCAATTTCAATCATATCCTATGGTCAACTAGCCTAAGTATCCAAAAATATTATATATTACATAGAAAAAATCAAAACCATACCTTAGCCGATTTTCAATATGCGCTAAATCACCAAATTGACCTCAACCAAGCTTCTACAACTTCTCAAACTCAATCAAACCACCAATCAATCTCCAACAAGCATCAACAATCACTAGTCCAAGTTATACACATTAATGCACCACAATTAATACCTAGGGTTCTTAATTATTCAATTTTACAAGGGATAAGAGTGAGCTTAGCTTATCGACAGTTG
The DNA here is from genome assembly GCF_003086295.3 of Arachis hypogaea. Lineage (NCBI taxonomy): Eukaryota > Viridiplantae > Streptophyta > Magnoliopsida > Fabales > Fabaceae > Arachis > Arachis hypogaea. Next base: position 104,312,454 of record NC_092044.1, read on the forward strand.
ATTAGGAGAGAATCCACTGAAAACCAAGTGCTAAAGTGTACCTAAACACCCAAAACACAAGATTTCACTCAAAACTAAAATCCCAAAATTCAAATTTACAAGGGCACGAAATTGGGCAGAGAATTTCGAGTTCTTACCTACACAAGTGGGATAGAACTAACGGGTCGACGAGAGCTTCGTGTAGCCGCTGACGACACGTAAATCGAAGCACCGTAACTCGAGATATGGCCACTAGAAGAGATAATGAGTGAATAGTATTTTAGCTCTCTTCTCTTGCAGCTGCAAGTTTGTTATTTAATGAGGTTATGGGCTGTGTTAGGGTTCATGTGAGTGTATTTATATGTGGGGTTTTGGCCTAACTTGGGTCTGGTCCAATCCGTTAGCGTTTTTGGCCTGTTTGGCCCAATTTCGGGTCAAACCTCTAAAATTAGTGACCGATTTTTAACTTTAATTATTTTCCTAAGTTTTTCTACTATTTTTATTATTCTCGCACAGTACCGGACATACTTAAGTCGGTACTGCCGGTTAATTTACCGGTACGCGTTTTTACGCAATTTTCCGAAGAAAATTACATTTTTCAACTCAGAAAAATCTACTGAGTCCAAAAATCGTATTTATATTTTCTAATTAATATTCTAAAATTTTGAATCTATTCCAGGCAATTAAATTATTATTATTTTATGTTAATTAATCGGTTAATTAATTCGCAGTTCTTACAATGCACCTGCACATTCGTATAGAAATCAAATGAGACAAGATAACCTGGAGAAAAAAATACCATAAACACTAGATGATTAAAATCATGCTTTAACAATAAACTAACACTTTTTCCTTGTTTTATTTGAGGGAAAGAAAAGGAGGGCTGCGGCGGTGGTAGGGGAGGAGGACTGCGGCGGTGATCTACGAACCACGATAGGAGGAGGGCTGTGGCACTGCAAATCTGATAAGATCGGCGATGATCTGCAGGTGGGGTTGTGAATCGCAACGAGAATGGTGCCGTGGTGGTCGGCGACACTTCGAATTGCAACGAGAAGGGCTCTGCGATGGTAGACGACACTGCAAATTGTGAGGGAGGCACTGCGGTGGTTGGAGGCAGTGCAAAATGCGAGAGTGGTTTGAGTGGGGATGGGGTGCGGCGCGATAAATAAATCTAAAGAACGGCGAGTGACGCAAAGGCGGGGATGCGACACGATGGAGAACGGCGAGGTGAGGGAGAAAGAGGCAACATGGGGGTTGAGTAAGGTGGCATTCTCAAAGAGGCAACGTTGGCGCCAAGGAATGAAGGAGAAGAAGCAGGCACAACGCAAAGAGAGTAACGGGTGGGTGGAACCAAAATAGAATTAGGATAAAATTTGAATGGGATTATTCAAATTCTGATTTTTTTATCGAATTCCTAATTGATATAAAAAAAACTGTATTTAATTATTTTTTATTACTGTTGGTACCAGTTTGTAAATTTATATCTTGCCTATACATTTTCATATTTTATAGATAGTTTTAGTGGTTAATCCTATATTATAATACGTAGTTAAAATAAAAATATTAGATAATTAATTTTTTTAACTAAATCCAACTAAATTTTTTATATTTTTTGTGTCAAAATTAAAAGACTTTTTGTGTCACGATTAAAATTTTCGGTGCTATTTTTTTAATAAATTTTTCACAATTCAAAATCTCCTTTCCTCCTCTTCTTTTTCTTCATAATCATTTTCTTCTTCTTTTTGCTTTTTTCGTCTTTTTTTTTCTTCACCTTCTCATAATTCTTGTTGTTTCACCCTCTTAACAAAAACTTGCGTCACAGATTAAGAAATTCTGTGTCAAAATTAAAAATTTCTGTTATGACTAAAATATTTCAATTCTATATTTTTGATAAATTCTGCAAATTCAAAATTCTCCCTTTTCTTCTTCTTTTTCATCATCTGTTTTTTCTCTCATTTTTTTTGTTTCACTCTTTTAACAAAAATAAAAATTTAAAAAAAGAGAAAAAATCAAACAAAGAAAAAAAATGCTGCAATAACACCAGAATGAGAAGATGAGGAAAAGAAATAAAAAACCGCAACAATAATAGCAATAACAAAAAAATGACGACGAGGAGTAAACACGTAAAGAAAAAAGAAAAACACCAAAAAAAGTGTCTAAGTAAAAATTATTATACATTTATAATAAAATTGGGGATCGAACTCACATTCTTTTATTTTTATAATTTCATCAAACTATTGAACAGGGAGAAGAGTAATAATGTTGTTGCAACAAATTGGAGTTAAAAGAAGAGCGACAATAATTTTATTGTTGTTTGTAAATTTTAACAAGAACTTGATAATAAATTGGTGATTATGTTATTTGTAATTTTAACATGCACTTTTTTATAATTTTATTGCTTTTAATTTTTAATATGGACTTAATTTTTGTATTTTTTATTTTATTAGTATATTTATAAATATGAAATAATTAAATATTACGTTTGATTAAAAAAATTGATTTTATTGTGGAGTTAGATCATATGGGAGTCTTTAGAATGTTTTAGGATGCGAATAGGGTATAGTTGAGAAATTCTTAATCCACGAATAAGATATTATTGAATTTTAAAAAACTTTTAAATTCGTGAGTAAGGTTAAAATATTAACTAAATTCTAAGGGTAAATTACATATATAAATTGAATGAGAATCAAAATTACACAAATGTCCTAAATTGAACTTAGTTATATACATATCTCATTTGACCCTTTATGTAAATTGAATCAATTAAATTTGATTTATACAATTATACTTCTTCAATATAAATCGAATCAATGGATTCAATTTAGTACAAGTTAGAAGTACATGGTAAATCAAAAACAAGTAAACTCGATTTATGTAATACATGGTAAATCAAATTCATTGAATTCGATTATCCTTTATACAACCATATTAAATCAACATTATTGAATTTATTACAAGAGAGAAATACAAGGTAAATTAAATCAAATAAAATCGAATGAGTAGAAAATCTTATCTATGTAGATCAAAATCAATTGATTCGATTTAATGTTAGCATACTCTATATAAGAGTTCGAATCAGTTTGATATGATTTACAGTCACATTTTACTCCTCCCACCATATTCCACACGAGAGAGAAATTTTAGACTTCCAAACAACAAGGTTCAAAATTGTGGATATGGAAGACGACCTGAATCATATTTACCGATTGGATGAAATTATCCATATTGCTGGTAACATTAATGAAGAGGTTAGAAAATGAAATTTTATTTTTTCAACTTAGATTAGAAATGTTAGCAATATTTAGTATTTTTTTGGATGCTATTAACTTGATAAAATAAAATATTTTTTCAATAAAAAAGATTTTTTATTTTTTAATGTGGAAAAATTTTTAATAATAAAATAAAAATATTAAAAAATAAAAAATATTTTTTTTGAAAATATACAATTTACATCTTTTTTTAAATATCTTTTTTAAAAAAAAATGTTTCGTAATCATTGAAAAACAAAAATATCCTTACTAAAATTTTAAAAAGACAATTTTTACCCTTTTTTTATTGATAGATGTACATTAAAAATAACAAATTTTAATAATATTTAAATCATACAAATATTTTGAGATAAAACTTTTAATGATTTAATATAGAGAGAGAGAGAGAGAGAGAGAGAGAGAGAGAGAGAGAGAGAGAGAGAGAGAGAGAGAGAGAGAGAGAGAGAGAGAGAGAGAGAGAGAGAGAGTTAAAACATGATCCTTAGTATTATTTTTGTTACACATTCAACAAATTCAAGACATCATGTTCTTAATTTTTTTAACCTTTTTTGGCGTTTTGTTCATTCACGTTCTATACAGCTATAGTTGATTGTAGTTCTTATTCCTTGGCTTAATATAATATAACACGTTTCACATTATTATTATTATTGCTTTTGCTATTATTTTATTATTATTGTTATTATATTGTTCGTGATTTTTATTTGGTTTGATATCACATTGCGGCTAATTTTTTTTTATATTGTTTAAATATATGTGTAATACATTATTATTGGAAGATTGGGTGTTTTTTTTTTATATGGTGTTTTATTCAAATCGGACGGTCCGATTTGTTTGAAGGGAAAAATAAATTACAAATCGGAGGGTCCGATTTGTTTGGAGGAAAAAATTAACTACAAATCGGAGGGTCCGTTTTGCATTTTTTATTTTTTTTATTTTTTAAAATAGAAATCAGACGGTCCGATTTTAACATTAAAATATTTTTTTTTTCGAATTCACAAATCGGACCGTCCGATTTGTGATTGTTTGTTTGAAAAAAAATAAAACAAACAAATCGGATGCACCGATTTATTAACCCCATACCAATGTGAAACACACTTCTATTCCCACCTTCTTGCTATACACTTCTCTCTCCCACATAAAAAATAACAAGCGTCACATTGCTTTATTTTCGTTTGGTTTGTTATTATATTCATTATTATTATTCTTCGTACAATTTGTTTCGTTAACATTATATATTATAGAATTTGATGTAATTTATAATTTATATAATATAGCTCTAAAGCTAAATTAAAAAAAAATTGCAGTGAAGTGAACATTTGAAAATGAGAATACAACAAATAAAAGAGAAATAAAAACTGTAAAAGTAAAATGAGATAATTGAAATACTAAAATATTTTTGTTATTTGTGTAGAAGAGATACGAAATAATAATAGGCCTAATAAATATTTTAATAAAATTTGTTGAAAAAATTTCAAAAAAAAAATTAGAGAGAGAATAAGACTTTTATATATGCATAGATAATTAAAAAATAAATGAAATACTTTTAAATCTTATTTTTAATTATGGGTTAAATTAGTTGGACAAGATAGTGGTCTTAGTTGGGATTATAAAAAAAATAATGTTAGTTTATGAATTTTGGTAGACTGACAAAATTAATGTATGTTAATTTTGCATTACAAAATAATATATAAGTTAATTTTTTTAAATTTATATTTATTCTCTTGAATATTTTAAATATATTAATCCAGAATTCCGTAATTTAAGAATGAAGGTTCTAAATTTTTAAATAATTTTGAACAATGTTTCAAGGACATCGTAGCTATTGGTTATGGTACTTGAGCTCTATCAGAAAATTCAAATACTGAAAAATTTAATAATCAGAATAATGAGAATTTTGAGAATGAAAATTTTTATAATATTTAGTTTTTATGATATTATTTATACAAATAAATTTGTTGAAGAAAACATTATTAATTATACAATTGTTTCAAAGTCCTACTAAAAAGAAAAGAAGGAAAACTTTTGGCAAAAAAAGTTGAGAAATGAGTTAAAATAGTATTTAGATGATGGGATTTGCTTGATCGTATTTTAGTTGGTGTAGAGTCAAAAGCTGTAAATAGTGTTGGGGGTTCGAATCCCGCCTTGTGCATGCAGCAATTCATTGGCCAGCGGCAAACCTTTAAATGGAGCTTAGTACCGCGGCAGATTAGTCCTTGACCTGCCGGGTTGGGGGATACCGTGGGAAACCAAAAAAAAAAAGGAAGATGATCCTTGCTCCATAGAGAATTGCATCAAGTTGCTGCACAAATTACCTAGTCTAGAATTATATAGTTTACAGTTTTATTTGGACATTAGATTAATGGCTAAGCCATAATATAAAAAAACTTTTATTACATTAGGTGATGATTCCAATCAACAATTTGAATGGCTAAAATTTTTTAAATTAGATGACATAAACTGTCTCTAAATTTTATTTTTAAATTTTTCTTTCTATGAATTTTTATTATCGTTATTGTTGAACTTTAATTTAGTGATAATGTTATAGTTTATGTTTTGATTTTATATTTTAGAATTTTTACTTAATAATATGACTTTATGAATAATATTTTTTGCTTTGTTGTCTTATTTTTTATATTAATTTAAATTATATAGGATGAATGATTATGAACAGATAATGATATTGAATATGAAGGATCTGAAAAGATTATAAGTCAACTGCGAGGGACGGATTTATGAATTTTAATATTTTAGATGAACTTTCTTATTTTTTATTATGTTTTTTATTTCATAAAAATAATTAATATATAGCCATTCGATCTGGTATTTATGGAGAAAGACAAAAAGAAGTTTGTAGAGGGTGTAGCGAACTCTATCATAATATAGAAGTTCGTCGAAAAGTGCGGTGAACCGCATAAAATTCATGAAGTTTGTCGGGATAAGGCGAACTCGGCCAAAATACTAAAAAAATGTATTCCAAAATTTAAAGTCTTTTTAATTTTTTGAGAAATAATATATTTTTTAATTTATAATAGAAAAAAATTCATAACAGTTGATATTATTAATAATAACAATATTTTATTAATTTAATTATTAAATATATTTAAAAAATGACATATTTTAATTTTTTATGTACTTATTTAACTATTTTTTATTGATCTTTAAATATTTCTAATAGTATTTTTGATATTTTAGTGTTTATACTTGTAGATAAATTAAAATGACTAAAAAAGACGAATAAGAAGTAGTTTTATGACTATAGGAGAGTCTCATTGTGTAAAGCTTATGTAGTGTGAATGGGTCTTGGGTCTGAGTGAAAGTGAATTGAAATTTTTTTTTTCTTATTTTCTTTGTAACTAAGTGAAAAAGAATTTATTTTCATGAAACTAATTTATTTAATTGAGAATTTATTTCTTATCCATTGTTATTTTAGAACATCAAATTTTAACATTTAGTATCATTTAAAGAATTATAAAAAAAATCAATCATAAACTAACAAAAGTAAACAAAATTTTTTGTTTTTGATATTGGAGTGGTAATAGTGTTTTTTTGAAATGTGAATTGTTGGGTGTTATTCTCAAATGTGAAACTGTTTAATTAGAGAAGTGAAAATTGGACTGTCCGATTTGTAGAGGTACAAAAATCGAACCGTTTGATTTGTAAGAGGTACACAAATCGGACTGTTCGATTTGTGTTAAAATAAATTAAAAATTTTGAGGTACAGAAATCAGACCCTCCGATTTGTGTACATTCCATAATTTTAAAAATATCAAAAATTACAATGTTAAGATATATCATTACTTTTACTTCCGTACCAAAAAAAAACAGCCAAGTAAACATTATTAGCAAAAAGGAAAAGAAAAGAAGTAAAAGTATAATATTTATTTAGTTGTCTTTTGGGCTGTGTTACGTTTAGAAGGAAAATTGAGATTCAAAGATAGAGATTCAGTGACTAAGACTGAATAAAGTTTCTGTATTATATTTGATGTATGTAAAGTGTACAGGAAGTAAACATTATTAGCAAAAAGGAAAAGAAAAGAAGTAAAAGTATAATATTTATTTAGTTGTCTTTTGGGCCGTGTTACGTTTAGAAGGAAAATTGAGATTCAGAAATAGAGATTCAGTGACTAAGACTGAATAAAGTTTCTGTATTATATTTGATGTATGTAAAGTGTACAGGATTGAGTTATGTCTTAATATCCTATTTGATTCAAAATAAATATAGAGATAAAATAAGAATATTTACTAAAATATCGTTAGTTATTAAAAAAATATTGTTAAAATTTCTGTCTCTTCCTATAAATTTTAGTCTTTTATATTTTCATTTTTTAGAGGTATTGAAGGTACTAAAAATTTGTGTTCTAAGACTAAAATTTTAGCCATAATCTCTAGCCACCGAACACAATACCAAATTTCAATATTTCAGTTCCAATTTGAACATCCGAAAACAAGCATTACCTTAGATACTAAAGTATAATAAAGTTCAAGTAAAAGTACAAATTATTATACATGTATAATAAAATTGATGAAGATAAAATCTACATCTTTTTTCTTTTGTAATTTTAACATAAATTTTATTATGATTTTGATGTTTTAATTTTAATATAGACTTAATTTTGTATTTTCTATTTTATTACTGTGTTTATGAAATATGGAACAATTAAATATTGTGTTTGATTTAAAAATAATTTATTACAAATAAAGTTAGATAAAGAACTTTAGGGTGCTAGTACAATTAGAATTAAAAAAAAAATCTTAACTCGCAAATAAAATAAAATTGAATTTTAGAAATAATTTAAACATGGGGACAAAATTATAGTATAATCTAAATTCTTTCTTATCTAATATATTGCTAGTCCTAAAATTATTATTTAGGGCTTAGTTTAAAATTATAATTATTGTTAGTTATTTTTTTAAATTTATGATACTGTTAACTAATTATGTAGATCTTTATTTATGAAAATATATTTGAAAAAGCCTTAAAAAAACTTGTAGTCTCTCTTAAAAATATTGTTTTTGGTAAACCTCCATTAGAGATTTATATTACTATGAAGTTGTTATAAACACACAAAAAAAGTCTTAAACAAAACTCTCAAAAACAAAAAATAAATAAGGTATTCAAATTTTTACATATGATCACTCAAAATGTGTTTTCTTTTTTTTTTTTCGATTAGGCCAAGACTAAAATCCTAATAAAAACATAAGGATACAAATATACAGTAGAAAAGCAGAAAGAGACAATAAATTTAGGCTGTATTTATTTATTATCTTTTAAATACATAGATATAAACACAAATATATAAAGTGACATGTACATAAAGATACACAAATGTTTTATTGTGTTTGGTAATATTAATTAAAACACACTAAAATAAATTAAATATCAATTTTATTCCTATATTATTACCAATGAGATAAGAATAAGAGTAAATTACTAAGGATAAAAGAGTAAATATTTGTTTCTTATTTAATGTGTCTCAGTGTCTCATCTTTTTTGAAAGACACCAAATACATGTATTTTATGTATGTTTGTGTGTCACCGTGTCATTCAAAAATTCGTGTCTCAACAAACAAATGATGGACGTATACCACCGTATCTATGTATTAGTATCTGTGTCCCATCAAACAAACACAGCATTAGTGAACCATGTGAACAATAGAATTAAAAAGGAAATTAAAATAAGATGATAATTAATTTAATTAATTTCTAATAATTTCGAATTTTGAATTTAAAAAAAATAAGGATTTGGAAATGGTGCAATTACGTTTACGGTAACCTCCCTTCTGTGCGTGTGATTTTCGTTCTGCAAAGCCTTCCTCTTGCCCATTCTCTTCCCATCTCTCTGGTCCGACGCCGCCAAGAACACCAGCCGACGCTGCCCAGCTCTCCACGAACGTCCGAGCAGGCACCCCCTTCGCACACATTGCGTCCCTCGCGCAGCCTACCAATGCGCCGGCCGTGCAGGCCCCACCATAGGCCGCCGCCTCCTGTCGCGCTATTCATGCACCGTCCTTCCTCCCACCGATTCGACTCCTCCTCCTCTTCCATCTCTGGCAGCTGCGCGTTTGGGTTAGAAGCCCACGGAGCAGATTCGCAACCTTGCCTAGTTGAAGTTGTCGTTGTGTGGCTACTCCGTCGTCGGATCTCCTCCGTTGTCTCCATGCGTCGACATCGACTCTCTCCACCCCGCAAATGTGCTGGATGTTCAATTCACTAGGTATGTAGATGGTTATTTTAATTCTTAATTGGATAGTTATTTTATTTGATTCAGTTTTAATATATACAATTAACAAATGTTGGGTGGTCATTTCATTATTTAGTTGGATGATTATTTTAATAAATACGTGGATGGTTATTTGATGACGATCCTGCGACAGTGATGGAGGAGGGGGCTATAGGAGGTGGCCGATGATGGTCGATAAGAAAGCTTCTAACAGCCGAAGATGTGGGATGATTGATGAGGGTGGGGTGGCAGACGGTTTGGAGAGGGGGGTATAGGGTGTTTGGGTGAATTCCTTTGGTAAATTTGAGTTGGGATGATTACTTTTTCGAAATAACTGTTTGTGTTTCTTTTTTTTCTTGTATTGAGCCAAATTCAAAGCCCATTGTTCTTTTTTGGTGACTACACAGAAAAGAAAGAAAAAAATAGAGATAAAACCAAATAAATTGGCTAGGTTCATATCTAAATCTATTAGATGTTGAAACTCTCTCCATAGTTGACTCCAATCTGAGTGAATGTCTGCGCCAAAAGCAGTTGCTCTAGCCATACAATCTGCAATACTATTTGCATTTCTCTGAATTAAAAGAATAGAACTCTCAAATTCCAATTCATAACCTCTTGTATATGGTTTGCCAAATTCCGTTTTGGAATATTCTTACCAAGCATTCTTTGGTTTACCAAGAAAAGAACTTCTAAACAGTTTGTTTCACAAATAACCTCATGAAATCCACTATCCTAAACTAGAAGTAAATCTCTTCAAATCGCATACAATTCAACAAAAAGAACACTACACACTTTGACTTTTCCAATGCAACCTTTTAACCAATCAAAACCCATTATTCACATTGTTAAAATTTCTTATTATCGAGCGGAGTTAATATACAATAGGTCACACTTGCCTAACAAAGCAAAAATAAGCCTAATAGGCTAAACAAAGTAACTGGGCATCCCAACATGTAAACCCCGTTCCAGTGTATCTGTTCAGCTTCCAGTCAAGCCAACCTTTCAACAAGTCATAGTCACAAGCTCTGATTGCTACAAGAGAGAGGGGAGGCACGTGTCCACAAACAAAAGCACCAGGAAGAATCTCTGTACACAGCATCTGTCTTGCAGTGTGACCCAATTTTCTTTTGTTGGGAAAAAAAAAAGAGAAAGAAAAGGAAAACCAAAGAAAAAAGAAAAGGGGAAACAACACAGCCGAAATGGCCACGACACATCTGAGGCTGCAACAACAGAGGAGGTTCTGTCCACTCAAACTCAGCACCACGAGAGCGCACACCCTTCTTCACCAACCAATCAGCAACCGTGTTAGCCTCTCACCGAACAACATTGAAGTGCACAGAATAGCCACAAATTCTTTGGGAAGTCAAATTATTTCTTTTCAGAAGAATTTAAACAGAAAAACACGGTTTATTTCTGAAAAGGTTCCACAAATTACCTAAGGAACCTTTTATTTGAAAGAATATTCAAATTTACCAGTTATCAGTCAGTGCTGTAGTGTCTTCATGTTTCATTGTATAAACATGAAAAATCAAAGCCTGCAGTACAACTAAAGCATGGAAATAGCATCCAATAAAATTTGGTTACTTGCATTAGTAGCTTTCGGTATTTTGAATGCCCTTTACTTTCTTCAGTAGCTGTAATCAAAGTTGTAAACTTAATCGTCTGGAAAATTCACCTAACACTTAAGGTGGTTAGTTGTAGGTGCAATATATATTTTTTCAAATAGAAAAAGAAGCATTTTTACTAAGGGAAATAATGTACAAAAGAGGATGAGCCATCCTCACATACATACAAAATATATGACTAAGACCTAATACAAAACATGTCAATTCCCTTGAATGTCTAATTAACAAAACACCCTTGAACAGGCCATTTGCTGAATACCAAAAGGAAGCCAAGAAGAGAGTGTAACTTAAATGTACCCAACATAACACCTGCAATTCATTTATGAATTAACTGTTCCTAGCAACATTTAGAAGATAAATGGGATAACAGCCTTAACATTTTTAGGGAAATCTTCAAACTTAGAGAGATACCATTTCCTCGTTGCATAGCTCCTGCCCACCAAATAGAAAGTGGTGCCTATGGCAAAACACAATGAATACACAGTCTGAGAAATCATTGAAATCCCATAGAACACAGTAATCTCAAAGAGGTAATGTGGGCATATCACAAGCCCAAACAAGCCACCCTTTGGAATCTTGTACTCCTTTTCGCCCTCCCCTCGCAGTTTCGAAAGGAGGTAATGGTGGTAGAAGTTTCCAATGATACCAATGAGGAACACCGCAACCCCAGGGTACATGAGATCAATTTGTGGCTGTGGAAGCCCCTCTGTTACCGTTAGGTGCTGACTATAGGTCATAGTTGCAGCTGATACAAAATAACTCAGAGTGATGGGGATTGCAGAATCAAGATACATGTAGCCACTATATTTGTGGACAAACAACACCTACACAGCACAATCAAACAGCATTTCTTAAAATTTATGAGAAACAGAAGATTAGAACATAAACAGAATGCATTACACATATATATTAAACAATAATCACTCATATCCAACCAAACAGCAAACTGTTATTTCTTTTATTCTAAGAAAATTAATCACACAATTTCCAAGTCAATAGTAATAGTTACCAATTTGTGATTCCTTAGTCCATTTACCAAAAGTCTTAGACTCGACCCCGGGATGGAATTAACCTTAGCACGAGAGCCTTAGCCTTACCCCTTTGATGAGACCTCGTCATATTAGACCCATACACAAAGAAACAAAAAAAAGTTAACCCCTACAAATTAAAGCTCTTCTCAAAGTCGTGACATTAGGACTAAAAATTATGGGTCATGTACCAAAAGGAAGAAGAGAAAAAAGAAGGGGGAAGGGGGAAGGGGGAAGGGGGGAGGGGAGAATTCCCGTTGGGTCAAAATCTACTTTCATCACCGATGCCCTTTTCATCCTTGCTAAGAAATCTCCACAAAACCTACCAACCTAATTTCTAAATTGACTTTTAAGTAAACAAGAGACTAATTTCAAAAACAAAAGAGGGATTAAAAAAACTGGAAGAGTAAAAGAGAAGAAAAACCTTAATTGCATACAAGTATACTTTGACCTATTTCCTAATACTAATCATCCCTAGAAGGCTAGAACTCTCTCTAAGACCTCCATAGATAGGTGATCAAATTAGTAGAAACTCTATTAATAGATAAAACATATAATAAATTGGAGAATTTCAATGCACTCATAAGTCTTTGAAACTTTAGATTTTAATTCTTTCTGTCCAAACTTGACACGCACATTCTCACCCCTTTCGTTGACCAAGACAAATATTTTTGTCTCCGAAATAGAAAAATCATGATTTTCTCTAGACATCTAAACCCTAAAAACGAAAAATTGAATGTATTTTACGAATTATTATTAGTTATTAGTTATTAGTTATTATTATTACTACCTCTAAGTCTCTCTTGAGGAAATGGAGGGTTACAGCAAATTGGAGGAGGGTAGATCTGATCCCCTCGTTAGGGAAGATGAAGAACGAAACGACGCCGGCAAGAAAAGCGGGAGTGTAGAGCATCAGCATCCCGGCTCTGCTTGACAGCTTGATCTGTTTAGAAGAGTCGCCGGTGGTGGCATTCCAGAATTTGGAATAGTTCAGATGCTTCCCTCTCATCTCCGAGAACCCCGTGTTCGTCAGCGACACCAGGCTCACCACCGACAAGGCTGAAACCACCAGAGACGGCGGCGGTGGGAAGAGGAACTTCAGTAGCGCAGACATTACCATGATCCTAGCTAGAGATGGTAATAATAGGCTCTAATTATTCTTCATGCTCATGCCTCATGCCTGATTGAGGCTTTTTATGTACATGTTTTTTCTAGGGCAATGCTATGGTGTAGATTTCAAATTGTCTACACATATGGAAGGACAGATGTCGAATAGAGGAGGAAGAATTCAGAAACGTACAAAACAAGACGGGATAAGGGCATAATAAGGCATTAAGGCTTGAAGAATTGGGACTCACAAAAGCTGAAAAAGTTTGTAATAAACTAATAATGGATCCACGTGTTTTTAAATTCGTTGCTAATGATTCTCATAATCATTTTTTAATGAGGTTTATTTATTTACAGTCATATTAAAAAAATATTTAAATGGATACGAATTTTTTTTTTTCATAAAGATAGCTTCACTTCAATTGCACGTGAAAAAATCGATCCACTAAAATATTGAATTTTAGTGATATACTGAAATCATTTGTCATTTTTATATTAATTTTGTGTTTGAAATTTTATTATTAACGAGTATTATATTTGTATTTTATACAAAATTAGATGATATTATTTGTAAAAAATTAAGTTTTAAATATCCATACATTAATACTTTTTAGTATGAATAAATTATTTTGTAGTTTTCTGCAGTTATTGTGTTGTTAACAAAAGAAAAATAATAATATTTTAAAAGATTTATAAATAGATTTTAACTTTAATTAAATAATTTTTTAATTAGACTGTAATAAATAAATAAAATAATATGGATAGGAGACAATAATATTTTAAATATAATATATTGTAAATTGGCCTAATTTATATTGTTATTGTAATTTAATTTTTTAATATGATTACAAATAAATCTCGTTAAAAAATAGTGATGAGAATCATTAGTAACAACGGTCAACATAAGTTATATATAGAAATGTTAATTAGAAGGTTTGGTTATTTATATATATAGTAATCTGTCATATATATTTTTGGTAGGAATAAATTAGAATAACAAATCAAGTTGTTATATTAGAAAAAGATTTGCTGTGATTTGTTGATTAGGGTATATATATATATATATATATATATATATATATTGAAAGTTTGTATCAAGAATACAGGCCGATTACCATTATTTATTATGGTATCAGAGCCTAATTTAAGAAATACATAAAATAGAGGATGACCTGAGAAATTATGGCGATAGAGCTAGAGAAGACCATCGGAGACAAACCACACTCTTCAGGAGGAGATGAGAAGAAGACTCACTCGCCGTATGACCTCAACGGAAGTGATAATCCAGAAAACATAATCACGCAGGTGTAATTGTATGGGAAAAATTATAACGAATGGGTGAGGGCTGTGAAGATCTCTCTTCGAGTTCGGAGAAAGTGGAGATTCATTGATGGGACTCATACAGAACCAGGAAAGGATGCACCTGAACTTGAAGATTGGTAGACGGTCCAATCCATGATTGTTTCGTGGATTTCGAATACGATCGAGCCAAACTTGTGGACCACCGTGGCGTATGCAGAGAATGCGAAGACGCTGTGGGAGGACATTAAAGAATGCTTCTCTGTTGTGAATGGACCTCGAATACAGCAGTTGAAAGCATATTTGACAAGGTGTAAATAAGAAGGTGCGTCCATGACTGCGTACTATGGGAAGTTGAAAATACTTTGGGATGAACTTGCAAACTGTGACCAGATTTCCAAATGCACCTGTGGTGGGTGCAAGTGTTCAATTGGCTCTCAACTTGAGAAGCGGAGGAAAGAAGAAAAGGTTCACCAACTCCTCATGGGCCTTGATGATGTCAGCTATGCCACTGTGAGGTCGAGTATCCTTGCAACCGATTCCATACCTTCGCTTAATTGTGTGTACGCGATGTTAATTCAAGAGGAAAGGGTGAAGACAATCACCAAGTCGGCGGATGAAAGGGGACTAGTTGTGGGACTTGCGGCGCATGTCGGCAACAAGGCGTCGGCAACAAGGCTAGAAGGGGAGGTGAACATGGAGAAAAGGTCGTGACATGTTCCAAGTGCGGTAAAAATAGGCATGATATGAAAGAGTGTTTTCAAATATGGGTTACTCAGAATGGTGGGGTGACCGGCCAAGGCACGAAGGAAGAGGCACTGGCAGAGGATCAGGAAGACAAGTGATGCGCAACCGAGGGGCTCAAACACGCGCTAATGTGGCATGTACTGGAGGAAGTGGAATTCGTGTGAATAACCTAGAAGAAAAGAATCTTGACATGACAAGTTTAACTAGTGAGCAATGGAAGGTATTGGTTGATATGATCAGCAAACAAAAATCAGCTGAATCTGAGAAAATGACTGGTAAAAAATTTGGGATTTGTGGATCATCGATAGTGGTGCTTCTAACCACATGACAGGTACCTTGAAAAATTTGTGTGAAAAAAGGACCATTTCAAGATGCCCAGTGGGCCTGCCTGACGGTGAGCAGGTGCTTGCTTGCAAACAAGGAACTGTGTTTCTTGACGGAGGACTTCAGTTGAAAAATGTTTTTTATGTACCAAAATTAAAATGCAACTTGCTTTCTGTTCCACAATTGACTGATGAAGAAAACTGTGTTGTACAATTCACTGACAAGCTGTGTATTATGCAGGACCGCACTTTGAGGAAGATGATTGAAGCGAGTGAACGGAAGGATAGGCTCTATTAGTATCGTGGTGTGCGCAAGGTTCAAGCAAGTCATGTCAAAGTTGAAAATAAATTGACTCTATGGCATAAGAGATTGGGACATCCATCATTTAAAATTGTGCAAATGATCCCCAATATGAGTGACAAATGTACTAGCTAAGAGGTGAATAAAATTTGTGAAATTTGTGAAAAATCCAAATAAACAAGAGATAAGTTTTCATTAAGTGATAGTCATGCTTCGAGTATTTTTTATTTGATTCATTGTGACTTGTGGGGGGCGTTATAAAACTCCGTTATCATGTGGAGCCTCATATTTCTTAACCATTGTGGATGATTGCTCACGGACTGTTTGGATATATTTGTTAAAAGAAAAGACGGAAGTGTCTGTTATGTTGAAAAATTTCTTTGTTTTGGTTGAAAAACGGTACAATAAATGCGTCAAAATAGTGCGATCCGATAATGGAACAGAGTTCATGTGTTTAAAGCAGTACTTTATGCAACATGGAGTGGTTCATCAAACTTCGTGTGTCGGAACTCCACAACAAAATGGAAGAGTAGAGCGCAAGCACAGGTATATTCTAAATGTTGCCCGGTCCTTGCGATTCCAAGGTAATCTCCTTATTGAGTTTTGGGGAGAATGCGTTTTAACTGCCGGGCACCTAATCAATCTCACACCGTCCTTAGTGTTGAAAGAAAAATTCCCATATGAAATTATTCATGGAAGAGTTCCCAGTTATGAACACCTATGAGTTTTTGGTTCTTTGTGTTATGCTCATAACCAAAGTAGGAAAAATGACAAATTTGACAGTCGAAGTAGGAAATGTGTGTTTGTCGGGTATCCATTTGGGCAAAAAGGATGGAAGTTGTTTGATTTGGAAACGAAAGTTTTTCTTGTCTTTCGTGATGTCCATTTCATTGAAGGTGTGTTTCCCTTTCATGAAGCCCAAAGAGCAAACTCACGAGTTGACCAAATTGGACCCCCAATGCTGGAGCATGTTTTTGAAGAGAACACTCCATTTAGGTCAATTTCCACTTCTCCCACAACTAAGCCTATTTCTCCGAATCAAAATGAGACTCTAGAACATTCACCCATTGCTCATGACATCCAAGACAGGGAGACATGAGCTCCGAGACAACCCAAACGAGGACGTCGTCATCCCTTCCAAAATCAACGTCGAGGAAACGGTGCCGATCTTTGATTTGCCACCAGTCGCAACCGAAGCCCCCCTTGGCCGTGGACATCGTGTAAAAATGCCCTCCATCAAGCTGCGCAACTTTGTCACCACTGCCATTGTCCAAAAGAGCCCCTCCGTCCAGAATCTGACTTCATTAACTTTCTCAGGTGTGTCCTATCCTATACAAAACTTTGTGAATTGTAACAATTTCTTTGACCAACACCGCACTTTTCTTACTTCATTACAAGCCGAGCAAGAACCTCGGTCCTTCTCCCAAGCTATCACAGATTCGCGATGGCGAGATGCCATGTCCAAAGAAATTCAAGCACTGGAAGTTAACAACACGTGAAAGCTCACACCTCTTCCTCCAGGAAAGAAAGCTTATGGTTGTAAGTGGGTTTATCGAATTAAGTACAATTCTGATGGGTTAGTTGAGCGATTCAAAGCACGGTTGGTCATCTTAGGAAATCAACAAATGGAAGGACTAGATTACAATGAAACGTTCTCTCCGGTGGCAAAGATGGTGACCATTTGAACAACTCTTGCTGTTGCAGCAGGCCGGGATTGGGAACTTCACCAAATGGATGTCCATAACGCCTTTCTGTATGGCGACCTTGATGAAGATGTGTACATGAAGCTCCTACCCGGGTTTCAAGTGTCTCAGCCAAGCTTAGTGTGTAAACTTCAAAAATCCATCTATGGCTTGCGACAAGCTCTCCATTGTTAGTTTGCAAAGTTATCCTCTACCCTTACTCGATTTGGTTTCCAGCAATCACAAAAAGACCATTCCTTGTTTAGTCTCTGTAAAAATGATGTCCACCTGGTTATTTTGGTGTATGTTAATGACCTTGTGATTGCAGGAAATAATGGTGATGCAATTAACAAATTCAAACAGTACTTGCACAAGTGCTTTCACATGAAAGACTTAGGGCGCCTGAAATATTTTTTGGGGGTTGAAGTTGCCCGATCTTCCAAGGAAATTTTTCGGTGCCAACGAAAATATACCTTGGACATCATCACTGAAGCAGGTTTGTTGGCTGCTAAGCCCGCAGCTACTCTGTGTGAGGAAAATCACCGGTTGGCATCCGCTGCTGGCCCTGTTCTCTCTGATCCTAGCATGTATCGCCGCCTAGTTGGAAGACTCATATATTTGTCCTTTACCAGACCTGACCTCGCCTATAGTGCTCATGTTTTTTCCCAGTTTATGCAGAACCCACGTACTGAACATTGGCACGCCGCTTTACGGGTTGTTCGGTATCTGAAGGGACATCCGGGGCAGGGAATACTTCTACTTAAAGAAAATGATTTGCAATTCTATGGTTGGTGTGATTCTGATTGGGCTGGCTGTCCCCTAACACGCCGATCTCTTACAGAGTGGTTCATTCAATTCGGTACCACCCCTATCTCGTGGAAAACACAGAAACAACAAACGGTCTCCGCCTCTTTTGCTGAAGTTGAGTACCATTCAATGGCCAAGGCAACTAGAGAATTAATATGGATAAAGGATATACTGTCCTCGTTGCACATGTCGCATCCTGCTCCCATTCGCTTGCACTGCGACAGTCAAGCGGCGCTTCACATTGCTAAAAATCTAGTCTTCCACGAACGTACCAAGCACATCGAAGTCGACTGTCATTTTGTTTGGGATGAAATCATACACAATCGACTATTACCTTCTTACATTCCTACTCATCTCCAACTAGCTGATATTTTCACCAAGACTTTCGGGACGAAACAATTTGGAAAACTCTTAGTCAAGTTGGGCATTCAATATTTACACGCGCCAACTTGAGGGAGATAACAATGGTCAACATAAGTTATATATAGAAATGTCAATTAAAAAATTTGGTTATTTATGTATATAGCAATCTGTCATATATATTTTTGATAGGAATAGATTAAAATAACAAATCAAACTGTTATATTAAGAAAAGATTTATTGTAATTTGTTGATTAGAGAAAATATATATATATATATATATATATGAAAGTTTGTATCAAGAATACAGACTGATTACCATTATTTGTTAATTAGCAACAAATTAAAAAACATGTGAATATATTATTATAAGTTTTTTTTTATATTTTTTGTGGATTCTAACACTTCAAACATTATCCAATCTAGGAATAGCAATTCTCTTGGGATGGATATTCACGAAAATTTATCCATCGGAGAGTATGCTACCCAACCCCCTCTAAAATAATATGTAAATTACCCTTCATTATGTGTCACATTGTAATTGGTTCTTATCTTAACCATAGTTGGGTGATTTTATAATTTATTATTCTTAAAATATCAAAGCTCCACTCCCGTTCATTGAAGCACATTCCACTCCTCCATTCTTTGTTTATCACTCACCATCGCGTTCGTGACGAGAAGCGCTAACTTCATCGCCATGCCCTCCTACACAACCTCTCTTCCCAGTATAGTATAGTCAGTGCCTCTTTTTCGCGTGAATCACTGCTTACCCACATAATTAATGGTTAATTTGGTTATTAAATTTTTTTATTAAAAAAACATATCTTTATTTAATTACGTGATGGAACATATATTTATATGTAAAATATAATATAATAAAATAAATCTATTCAAAGTATTTAAAAGTATAATTAAAATCATGAACATATAAATATAATAATAAAATTTGTACTCCGAAAAAATAAACATATTTTTTTATCATACATATATTATTTAAAAATAAATATATTATTAAAATTAATAACAGAAATTTAAAATGATAAAATTCAACTTTTTTACCGTATTTTTTATAGTATTTTTATTTTTTAATTTTTAATTTATTAGTACTTTATTATTTAATTAATAATTAAACAAATTATTTTTATGAAAAATTATTTTTTATATTATATTAGAGAAGAGACCAATGTAACAGTTTAAAAAATAAATTGTATAAATATTTAAGAGATAAATATGAAATACATATTTAAGTAATGTTTAGTTTGGTTATTAAATTTTTTTATTAAAATAAATCTTTATTTAATTACACGATAGAACATATATTCATATGTAAAATATAATATAATAACTCTATTTAGAGTATTTAAAAGTATAATTAAAATCAGAAAAAATATATTTTTTATTGTACATAAATTATTTAAAAAAATAATAAATTGTTAAAATTAATAACACAACTTTAAAATGATAAAATCTAACTTTTTTACAAGTATTTTTTATAGTATTTTTATTTTTTTAATTTTTAATTTATTCGTACTTTATTATTTAATTAATGATTAAATAAATTTTCTTCATGATAAATTATTTTTTGTATTATCTTAAAGAAGAAACCAATATAACAGTCTAAAAAATAATGTAAAAATAATTTTTAAATAAAAAATAGATAATATTAAATTTTTAAATACAAAAGTAAATTATATAGATAGATATTTAAGAGATAAATATGAAATACATGCCTAAAATAAATAAAACAAGACAAAAATAATTCTCCATTTTTCAATAGTACTCCCATTTTGTCTGTTTTATTTATTTTAGGTATATATTTCATATTTATCTCTTAAATATTTATATAATTTATTTTTTAAACTGCTATATTGGTCTTTTCTCTAATATAATACAAAAAATAATTTTTCATAAAAATAATTTGTTTAATTTTTAATTAAATAATAAAGTACTAATAAATTAAAAATTAAAAAAATAAAAATACTATAAAAAATACGGTAAGAAAGTTAAATTTTATTATTTTAAATTTCTGTTATTAATTAAAAATTAAACAAATTATTTTTATGAAAAATTATTTTTTGTATTATATTAGAGAAGAATACTATAAAAAATACGGTAAGAAAGTTAAATTTTATTATTTTAAATTTCTGTTATTAATTTTAATAATATATTTATTTTTTAAATAATATATGTATGATAAAAAAATATGTTTATTTGTTTGGAGTACAAATTTTATTATTATATTTGTATGTTCATAATTTTAATTATACTTTTAAATACTTTGAATAGATTTATTTTATTATATTATATTTACATATAAATATATATTCCATCACGTAATTAAATAAAGATATATTTTTTTAATAAAAAAATTTAATAACTAAAATTAACCATTAATATATGGATAAGCAGTGATACATGGCAAAAAGAAGCGTTGGCTATACTGGGAAGGACAAGTTATGGGGGACGGAATTCAACGACGTGACTAAGGGATGATGCACTAAAAAAATAGAGGTTGTGTGGGAAGGCAGTAGATGGTGATGACGTTGGTGCTTCTTCTCACGAACGCAACAGTGCTTGAAAGGATCGAATCTAGGTGATGAAGTGATGAACAAAAAATGGAGGAGTGGAATGTGCTTCAATTAACGGGAGTGGAGCTTTGATATTTTAAGAATAATAAATTATAAAATAACCTAACTATGGTTAAGATAATGACCAATTACAATGTGACACATAATGAAGGGTAACTTACATGTTATTTTAGAAGGGGTTGGATAGCATTCACCATATATATATATATATATATATATATATATATATATATATATATATATATATAAAAGTTTGTATCAAGAACACAGACTCGTTACCATTATTTGTTAATTAGCAACAAATTAAAAAACATGTGAATATATTATTATAAGTTTTTTTTTATTTTTTGTGGATTTTAACACTTCAAACATTATCCAATCTAGGGATAGCAATTCTCTTAGGATGGATATTCACGAAAATTTATCCATCGGAGAGTATAGTTAGAGAATATTTCTTTCTTTAAAAAAATGGATATATATGAGTACTCGTGCAATAAACAAAACGGAGAGGATATATATATATATATATATATATATATATATATATATATATATATATATATATATATATATATATATATATATTAAAACTCCAGCCCCAAATCACATTTCTACGCCTCTCTAAAATATAAAAAAAATCATCATTTTGTAAAAAAACGAAAGATATTATATAAAATAAACGAAACAAAAATTCAATTATATTAGGGGGTTGCATTTTAACCATGAGATTATTATTATTATTATTATTATTATTATTATTATTATTATTATTATTATCCCACGACCAATGTATAAAAATGATTATTTTAATAATTATATTATGTATACACTAAAAATTAATCATTAAATAATTATAATATATATATTAAAAATAATTAAATAACACATATAATTATATATAAATATATATTAATTAATTTAATAATTAATTTTTTATATAAATATAATATTTTTATATTTTGACATATTAAAAAAATACTAAAAAATTAGTTAAATTTATTTTTTTTACTATTTTTAATTATTAAACCTATTTTTTTAGTCTGATAATATAATAACATACTTTTAATTTATACTTTTAAATATTAATAATTAATTATTAATAAAAAAAATAAATTTTATTGATCTTTTAATATTTTTTGTATTTAAATTTCAGAAATAAGACTATTCTAATCAATGAATATAGAATTTAGATCTTTTAAAATAAAAATTTAATAAAATAATAAAATATTAAATTAATAATGATTAATTTTATAATTTTTATAAAATATATATTTTATTATCTTAATTTAAAAATAATAAACTTTTAATTTTACTAATTTTTTCATTTTAGAAACTTAGATACCTCAAAGAGTCTCTTGAAGTAGTGGAGAGTAACAGCAGAGTTGAGGAGCGTGGATCTAAGACCCTCATTAGGGTATAACCAAAACGAAGCAGCACCCGCAAGAAACGCAGGTCCGTACAACAAAACCATTCCTACTCTGCTCGAAACCTTTATGTTCTTATTCTTCTGCTTCTCCGTCGCTGCATTCCAGAACTTGGAGTAGTTCAAGTGCTTCCCTATCATCTCCGATACTCCGGAGTACGCTAATACCAAGAAGCTCCCCACCGTAACGGCTGAAACCACTGCAGACGCCGGCGGCGGGAAAACCAACTTCAACAGCACAGAAGACATCACCGTCGCCATGCTGCTTAATCGATAATTAAGGTTTTATTTAACTTCTTTTTCTAACTCTAATACTTGCATTGCATTATTGCTATGCTGCTTATTATATATTCTTCTTTAGACCGACGGCTACAGGAATTGAAACACGTGATGTCGGAGCTGTGGGGGCGGAGGATCTTATCTTGAAGATATTGGATCAATTATTCATTAATTAAAAATTGATCAATGATTAGGTACGGAAAAGAAAGGAGGATTTTTTTAAAATAAATAAATTAAATATTTTATTTACAAATATAAATCTAAATGAGATATAAATAACTTTTTTTTACTATAAACGTAATAAGTAAGACGCTTATAAAAGTAAGTCATTTATAGCGTGATTATTATTTCTTGTAAATCATTTTTTACTTCTTTTCTCTTACTTCTTTTCTCCTCCTCATTTATAGCGTGACATTTCTGTTAATATTATTGAGATATTCAGACATTATAATGCGGCAGATATATGAGATAATGATATCAACTATTTGAATGTAATATGGCATATCATTAGGGCAATTGACTTTTAGATTAGTATTGTTATTTTTCTGTTTCAATTAAATAAATATATAATTATAGTTAAGATACTTTTTATATTTAGTGTTTATTAAGTAGTGGATTGTATTTAGTTAGTGTTAATTAATTAATTTAAATTGAACTTATAGTTAATTTAATTCAATTTATTTAATAGATTTATGTAATTTAACTTATTTAGTTAATTTAATATACTTAGTGTTTATTTCATTTTTTTATTTCTTTAATTCGAATTAAATTTTTTGTAATTTTAATTTTGAATATACCAAATTTTTTATTTGTAAAGTTAATTATTCTCAATTCAACTAATGTATGAAATGTGAAATAATTATTTTTTATTATTTGTATCTTTTTATTTCAAAATAAATTTTTTAATAATTAAAATAGATTTGTTATTGAAATGTTTTACTTTTTTAACAAACACCTTGTCTATTGCTTTCTAGGCGAGTGAGCCATATTCTTACATCACCGAACGTCATTCTCCTTTACTTGAGGGTGGTTGGGTTTGGCGACACAGTACAACTCAAAGACTTTATGTTTGACAACTCTCTAATTACTGCATTTGTAGAGCGTTGGTGTCCAGAGACCCGCACTTTTCACTAGTCTTGGGGTGAGTGCACAATTATCCTGCAGGATATTGCGTACAACCTTGGGTTATGCACTCACGGAGAGCTAATAGGTGGATGCTTGTATGATTTTCAAACATGGTACCAACACCCGACTTGGGAGTAGGTACAGGAGCTCCTTGATGCCAGGCATCCTCATGCTCAGCAGTAAGGACGCAGAAGAAGAAGTCATTTTCCATCAAGCTGACGTGACTTATGGATCGAGTACAACATATGCCAACCACTACAGATTTAGTCACTCTCCAACAGTACACAAGGTGTTACATCCTACTGCTAATCAGGGGTTAATTACCTAATGACAGACAAATCAAACAATCAGATCCATAGCAGGTGTTTGCCCTTATTAAAGGACTTTGAGAGGTGTCGCTGTCTGTCTTGGAGATTTGCTATGTTTGCATAGATGTACCACTCGTTATGCTTTGCAGCACATCGATATACCACCAACATCGCTAGAGGCACTCTGCTACTCGTCTCATGGATTTACCATAGATTTTTTTAGTAGTTTCTACCAGAGAGACAAATTCTGACGTTTGCTCTGGCCGTGAGGTAACTATTTTCTTATAAGGTTATTGTCCTTTTTATGTATGTAATTCAATAATTTCTTTCATAAATTGAGATATTGTTATTGTTGCATATGTCTACAAGTTGATAGGTATGGTCCCTAGTTTGACCAGTGAGTCTTTTATTGGCGTCTTTTGTTGGATCAGTTACAATTGCATGAGGTACGTGAAAATGTTTTAGTCAGTTATCTCTAAACGATTAGTTCTCCTATGTAATAAACTGAATCAGAGGATTGTATTACACTTTGTTTTGTGATTCCTATGGACGTCGTATAATCACCCAACCTTGCAGGCCATCTGTTGAGTTAAGAAAATTAACTAAATTAATTAGTGATGACAAACATTATTTTATTGGGCAAAATAAATAATTAAATATTAATTATTTATAATTATATGTTGCTGATTATTTATGATGATATGTTGCAGGCCAAAAATAAATATAATGCAGCAGCAGCCCAAGTGAATGAGAGAAACATATAAATAAGGCTGGTGGGCTAAAATGCAAACGAAGCCTAAAAGAAACAAAGAATACAAGGCAACGGGCTGAATGAAAAAGATCTGATCCAAGCCCAGTTCATTGCCTCTCTCATTCAAACTCTTCCATCTTGCTCTCACCCAAAAGCAACGTTAACCTATTCCCTCTTGGTCAGAACTCAGAAAAAGAAAGAGAGAGCTTCTTCCTAAGCTATTCACTAAAGAAGCAAGAAAGAGAAGATTAAGCAAATGATAGAAGTCTAATCACCCATCATCAATCTATATCAAGAAGAGGTCAGAAGTTAAAGGTGATTTTCATTTCCTTCTACATGCATCTCATTTTCTTCTCTTCTTCCCAACACTCTGCCATTCCAAAAATGGGTTACAAGAGAAAGTTGATTTTTGCTCTAATCTGCTGTGTATCCACGGTCACAAGTGTATCTTGGGGACCAAGTTGGTTTTTAATGGCTGAGATAGGGTTTTACCATTGGAAACATCTGTGTATGATGTCAAATGTCTTCGATCAAGCAAAAAAGAGACAGCTTGGAAATCAATTTGGGATAAATAAAGAAAGTAATCTCTGTTCACCACTACTGTACATCAATGGTCAAGATTGTTTCTTGGGGACCAAGAAGTATCTCAAGGGTTCAGATTTGGGTTCACCATTGAAAATAATTTTCTTTGCTTCCCTGAGGCTTTCGGTCAAGCAAGAAAAAGTCAGACTCAAATTTCTAATTTGGGGATTAACTGGAAAAGTGACGTGGTAAGTTGGTGAAGCTCAAGGCTCAAAGTGTTGACCTTGGAAGAAGAACCAAGCAACATGCAAGGAGATAAAAAGAAGCTTGCTGTTCATTCAGAAGTAAGGAGAGAAAACCAGAGTGTGAGAACAGTGTTCTGTAAAGAAGTTCCTCTACTTGGATAATGCTTACTTTCAAAGAAGCATTCGGCCAATACTGAAGAACTGCATCTGAGGTTTGTGAATCTGGTTTTGCACATAGCAAAGAGGCTGCTGATGAAGTCAATCTCCTTCATGTTTTACTGATTATAATGTACTTTTCAATGTTTATCATTCTGTAATTTCTAGTGAGAAAAGGCATTGTGAGAAAACTCAAGTAAAAGCCATGAGTGGAAAAAGGCTGAGTGAAATACTTGAGAGAAAAGCCTAGAGTTATTTTCAGATTTCTTTAGGTATGTTTATGTCTTGTATCTTGTACCTGTGAGGTATCCCTTTCTTAGTTGGGTTAGCACTAAGAGTGAATAGTTAGGTATTAGCAAAGCCAATGTCAAGTTAGGTTAGAACTTGAGTGTGAAAGGATTGTGTCAATCCTGTGAAATTGGTGTATGTAATAACTGTTAACTATAGTGAAATTCTTCCATAGTTGAGGAGGAGACTGGACGTAGGTTGCATAGCACAAGGCAACCGAACTAGGATACATGCTGGTGTTAGCTTTTTCTTCTCTGCCATGTTCTATTTTCTGATATTCATGAGACAAATAAATTGTCTCATAAATTTCTGCTGCTAAATTCAAACAGAATCAGAATTGTAATTTTGTTTAAAAGAGGGTCATAACAGCAACTTAAAAGGAAGGCATAGATTCAACCCCCCTTCTCTAAGCCTACCACAACCTTCAATTGGTATCAGAGCTAAGGTCTTAAGAATCAAGCTTAACCGCTTGGAGCAAAGATCCAATGGCAAACAACTTGGGCACAACCACAGTTGCTTACACCCTCACTGAAGGCCAGTCAAACAACCGGCCACCTTTCTTCAATGGAAAGAACTATTCCTACTGGAAAGAAAGGATTAGGATCTTCATCTAATCCATTGACTATAACATATGGAAGATCGTTGTAAGCGGTCCAAAGATCCCAACAAAAATAAGTGCTGATGGAGTGGTGACTCCAAAAGAAGAAGCTGAATGGAATGAAGATGATAAGAAGAAGATAGAGCTGAATGCTAAAGCAATCAACCTTCTTCACTGTGCTATCAGCTTTGAAGAGTACCGGAAGGTGTCTAGATGCAAGACAGCCAAAGAAATCTGGAAAAAATTCCAGGTTACACATGAAGGCACTAAACAAGTCAAAGAAACGAGGATTGGTATGCTGCGAAAAGAGTACGAGATGATTAGCATGAAGGATGGAGAAAGCATTGATGAAGTGTTTGAGAGATTCTCAATCATAATTAACAACCTTGATGCTATGGGTACAAACTATGCGGAACAAACCTTGGTGAGAAAACTCCTTAGAAGCCTCATAAAAGAGTGGAAAAACACTGCCACTGTCCTAACCGAGAGTAACAACATAAGTCCCATAACCTATGATGAGCTAAGAGGAAAACTCCTTGCCTATGAAGCCACACACACAAACACAAACTCAAAGAAAAAGGGAATAGCCCTCAAGTCACAAATAGAACCAAAAGAGAGTGAGTCTAGTGATGGTATTTCAGATGACGAGCTTTTGTTTTTTGCTAGGAGATTTAGAAGGATGATGAAGAGCAAGGGCAAATACAAGGGTTCAAGTTCAAAGGAGCACAAGATAGACTTGAGCAAGGTGACGTGTCATCATTGCAAGGAGGCTGGACACTTCAAGTCAAACTGTCCAAAGCTCAAAAAGAAGGACAAAGGAAAGAAGGAAAGGAAGAGAGTACTCATGGCAGCTTGGGAGGATCTTGAGAATGACTCAAATGAAGAAGAAGAATCTGAAGGAGATGACAAAGACTGCTTCATGGCTGGAAACAACAATCTTGATGAGGTAAATTATTATGATTTGACCATTGAAGACTTGCATGCTATTATTGATGATCTTACCTTAAACACCTCAAAACTGCTTGACAAATACAATGAATGCAGATCTGAAAGAGATGTCTTAAGAGCTGAAAATGATTTTTTTAAAAGAAAAAGTGAAGGAAACTGAATGTGCTTTGGACATCATTGAAGAAAACAGATGTCTAAAATCTGAACTTGAAAAATTAAAAGGAAAGCACATTGTGGATCCTTCACATGAGTTAATTGCTAAAAATGAAAGATTAAATGATATGATTAAAAAGCTGAATGGTGACTTAGCAAAATTTGCTCAAGGTTCTAGCAACTTGGACAAATTACTTGCAAGTCAAAGACCATTGTTTGAAAAATCTGGTTTAGGCTACATAGTCAAGGAAGATGCAGTTTCTAATATTTCCTCTATAAAGTTTGTGGCTTCTTCATCAAATACCAAAACCATACCAAACAAATCTGGTATTGAAAGTGCTCCAATATCTGAAGAAAAATTTGATGAAGTACACATAAGTGAAACTAAGCCTTCACCAAAAACTGAACCATGTTCAAACCGGCCAAATTTGGGTTACATTTTGAAAAATGAGGCTGTTTTCAAGAAACCACCATTTTACAACAAAACCTCATATTCGAAAGGTAAAAATGTTCAAAGAAATTCTGGTGAAAATGCTTTTGCAAAGAGGAATAACTTTAATAAAAATCAGTTTGTCAAAAGAATTGCATCTCCTCCAAAAACCAGAAAATTTCAACATTTTAATCATTTCAAGCAATATAACTCACCTCAGTTTCAGCAACACACCTCAGAAAATTATTGTGTTAATTGCAAGAAATTTGGTCACTCATATGCACAATGCTTCATTGAAAAGAGAGTTGTAGGAAACAAAGTCTACAATGTTGTTTGTGATTTCAATGCACTTGGGCAACCAAGATAGATTAACTTCAAAGGATCCAAATTAATTTGGATACCTAAGGCTACTTGAAACTCATCATGCAGATTTGCCTAGCATCCAAGAACAAAAAGGACATGTGGTACATGGATAGTGGATGTTCAAGGCACATGACTGGAAGGTCAACCTACTTCATCAAACTAAATAAGTATGATGGAGGTTTTGTGACCTTTGGAGATGATGGTAAGGTAAAATCATTGCTATTGGAAAAGTAGGTAATGAGCAATCTACTTTCATTGATGATGTACTTTTGGTTTGTGGTTTAAAGCACAATCTTTTGAGTATAAGTCAGCTGTGTGATTTAGGATATTTAGTTGTTTTCAAAAGGCTTGAATGCTGTGTTGTTAATGAAAAAACAAATGAAGTGATGTTTGTTGCCAAGCGTTTCAATAATATGTATGGACTTACTCTTGATGAACTAAAGGATCAAAATGTAGCTTGTCTTCATTCTAAAGAATCTGAAAAGTGGTTATGGTACAAGAGATTGGGCCATGCAAGTATGTTTCAAATAAACAAACTTGTAAAGAAAGAATTAGTAAGAGGTCTCCCTTTGATAAAGTTTGACAAACACATCACTTGTGATGCTTGCCAAATGGGAAAACAAACAAAAAGCTCTTTTAAACCAAAGGAAGACATATCTACTAAAAGACCACTTGAGTTGCTACACATTGATTTATTTGGTCCAACAAGAACTCAAAGCCTAGGTGGTAAACATTATGGTTTAGTAATTGTGGATGACTATACTAGGTTTGGTTGAGTTTTATTTCTTGCACACAAAAATGAAGCTTTTTCAGCCTTTGAACCTTTTTGCAAGAAACTTCAAAATGAAAAGGATTTAAAAATTTCTTCTATAAGAAGTGATCATGGAACTGAATTTGAAAATGATTTGTTTGAATCCTTTTGTGAGGAATTTGGAATATCTCACAACTTCTCTTGTCCAAGAACACCACAATAAAATGGTGTTGTGGAAAGAAGAAATAGAAGCATACAAGAGATGACAAGAGCTATGCTTTGTGAGAATAATGTTCCAAAATTCCTTTGGGCTGAAGCGGTTAACACAGCTTGCCATATTTTAAATAGAACAATCATAAGGAAATTTTTGAAGAAAACCCCTTATGAACTTTGGAAAGGTTACCTACCAAACTTAGATTATTTGCATATATTTGGATGCAAATGTTTTGTTTTAAATAACAAAAAAAATTTGGATAAATTTGATCCAAAGGCTTATGAGTGTTTGTTTGTAGGATATTTCACAACTAGTAAAGCATATAGGGTTTATCATCAAGATGCTAGAATTATTGAAGAGTCCATACATGTTACATTTTGTGATACTGACTTGGTGCAAAGCATTTTGGAAGATTGTGATGCAGGAAATCAAGCTCAAAAGGAAGATGAAACCGCTCAAAATCAAGGAAAAGAAAATTCTGGACAAACTGAACCAGAAACTGCAAATGCTGAAAATTCAAGAGACAATTCCATTTTGTCTCATGAATCTGAAGGAAATCCTGCGGCCAGTAGTGCCCAGAATCCCTTGGTGACTGAATCTGCCTCCAAGCCCACCAGACCTCGTGAGTGGAAATTCTTGAAGAATTATCCTGAGGAATTTGTCATTGGGGACGTCTCTCATGGAGTGCAAACAAGGTCTTCCACTAGAAAGGCCAATGAAGGATCCAACATTGCACTTCTATCACAAATAGAGCCTCAAAATGTTAAGGAAGCATTCAGTGACCCATCTTGGGTTAAAGCTATGGAGGATGAGCTTCTTGAGTTTGAAAAGAACCAAGTATGGACTTTGGTTCCAAGGCCAAGTGGAAAGAAAGTGACCGGCACCAAGTGGATATTTCGGAACAAGTTGGGAGAAGATGGTAGCATTGCAAGAAACAAGGCAAGGCTAGTGGCTCAAGGATATGACCAAGAGGAAGGAATAGACTTTGATGAATCCTTCGCCCATGTTGCCCGAATGGAAGCCATAAGACTTCTCTTAGCTTATGCTGCATTTTGTGATTTTAAATTATATCAAATGGATGTGAAATGTGCATTTTTGAATGGTGTGATAGATAGAGAAGTATATGTGGAGCAGCCTCCTGGTTTTGAAAATAAAGAACATTCAAATCATGTCTTCAAATTATCTAAAGCTCTCTATGGTTTAAGACAAGCTCCTAGAGCTTGGTATGAGAGACTTAGCTCTTTTCTTTTGAAAAATGGTTTTCAAAGAGGCACCACTGACACAACTCTATTTATCAAGAACTCTAATGATTCTTTTATTCTAGTCCAAATATATGTTGATGACATTATTTTTGGATCAGCCAATGAATCCCTTTGTTCTGAATTTGGAAAACTCATGACAAGCGAATTTGACATGAGTATGATGGGTGAACTTAATTTTTTTCTTGGGCTGCAAATTAAACAAACTGAAAATGGTATTTTCATTCATCAAGAAAAGTATGCCAAGGAATTAGTTAAGAAATTTGGTATGGAAAATGCCAAACACATAGGAACTTCCATGCATCCTAGTTCTAAATTAGATAAAGGAGAAACCGAGAAAGATGTTGATGAGATTAGGTATAGAGGAATGATTGGCTCTCTTATGTACTTAACTTCCTCTAGACCCGATATTGTGCAAAGTGTTGGATTGTGTTCTAGGTTCCAATCCAAACCAAAAGAGTCACATCTTTCTGCAGTTAAAAGGATCATTAGATATGTTCATGGCACATCTAATTTTGGTCTATGGTATCCTAAGATTGATGATTTTTCTGCAGTTGGTTATTGTGATGCAGATTTTGCTGGTGATAGAGTTGATAGAAGGAGCACTTCAGGCCTATGTTGTTTCCTTGGAAAGTCCTTAAATGTTTGGTCAAGTAAGAAGCAACCAACAGTGGCCTTATCCACTGCAGAGGCTGAGTATATAGCTGCTCCTTCTTGCTGTTCTCAACTTTTATGGTTAAAAACACAGCTTGCTGATTACAAATTAAAGGCTGAAAATATTCCCTTGATGTGTGATAATATGAGTGCCATTAATATTTCTAAAAATCTAGTCTTGCACTCTCGGACTAAACACATTGAAGTGAAATTTCACTCAATAAGAGAACATGTCCAAAAAGGGGATATTTTCATTCAATTTGTTAAATCAGAGGAGCAATTAGTAGATATCTTTACAAAACCATTAGCTGAGGACAGATTTTGCATGCTTAGGACTAGTTTAGGGATTTTAAGCTATGATTCATTGTTTGAGCTTTGCTGATGTGTTTGTTAAGTCTTGGTCTCACAGGTTCGAATGTGACAATTCTGGGCAGAAGAAGAACCATCACTCTGCACTTTATCTTCTAGGCTCTGAACCTTCTTGGAATAGGGTTCTGAAATTTTTTCAAGAATTCTCTTAACTTGCTGCAAATTGCAAACTTATCCATGTCAAAGAGACATTTGTTGAATAAGAAATGAGAGATCTGGTTTTTGTCGTGTAAAAATGGACATGGACCATGCTTGAATCTTATTATACATGTGGTCTCTTTTTATTTTTGAAACCTTCAAGTGATATGAAACTCTCTTTTTGGTTCTAATGATTTTTTACCAAGAATTGGTATTTGAACATTGTGAGTTTTGTTATATAACTATGGTGTTGCTGGTTGAAATATGATCTTTATTTCTCTTCCGAATTTTTTTGTATTTCAAAACGCAACATCTAGCTTTAACATGCCTCTAACACACTATTTTGCAGGTTCTGTTTTGTTTTATTTTTCCCACCTTGATAACAAAAGGGGAGAAAAATGCATATATGAGGCTTGATAAGACATAAGACTTACTGAGATTATTGGATATTAGTTTTGATTAGTCTTGTGTTTGGTGACTGACTTGGGTTTATGAATTGAAATCTGTTTGACTTGTTTGTGAATTGAACTTGGCTGACTTGTTTGTGAACTGAACTTGAATGACTTTAAGTCATTTGAACTTTATGTTATACTGGTGAATTGTTGCTTACATGCTGCCGTCGTTTGCAATATGTGCTTTTATGGATTATTAGACTTTTGTGCAAACATAGAATTCTAGATAAGCATGTGTATACATTAGATTGTTGTGTTGGCATTATTGTCTGTGTCCTCAGGTTAAGCGACATCCATATCTCTACTGGCTAGAAATCTGCCCTGCTGAATGTTGTCAAGAATGTTGTTCAGGAGTTTGTCTCCAAATCAAATCACTTGATTGCTATGAGCAAAGAGCAAAGGAAGCTAGCAAGCAAGCGCGAAAATTTCCTCCGTAAGTCAAGAAATAGAGTGGCTGGGATCATGACTTTCATTGATAACCTTCAAAAGGATGAAGACCCTGCCACTGATGCTGATGAAGAAGTTGATTCGGAGGAAAGTGGTTCGGATGCCTAAGAATTGTTTCATAAAGCTGCTGCTGTCTGCTCATTGTGTCTGATGAATTCTGTTTCTTTTGCTACTGTTGAACTGTTTTGTTCTCTTGAATGACTGCAATAACCTTGGATAACATTGCACCTTTGTTAATTCTTTAGGACTGTGCACTAACTCTCTTTTCCAGGTTATAAGGTGCTGTTTTTGCTCATCTTGCTTACTATTCGTCCTTGATGACAAAAGGGGGAGTAATAGAAATAGGATAATAGGATGGTAAATGTGTCCTAGGAATTTTTTGGCATTGCTGCAGCTACTAGTATTTTTTTGGGATTTTTGTCTGATTACTGCATTAAAACTTGATTTCGCTGATTATGTGGTGTTGCTTATTTGATATCCCGTAGACAAGATAAATGTGTATAGCTCTTTATTGTGCTCTCTTTAAGTGTGATGTAAAACAGGAACAAAGAGGAAAGCATAAATCAAGGGGGAGCTAATCTTGAAAAGGAAAGGGGGAGCAACATAAAAGCAAATGACAAAAATCAAAGGGAGTTTCTAAACCTTACTAAAATTCAATTCCTTTTGGTTATTGCTTAAATATGTTTGTCATCAAGGGGGAGATTGTTGAGTTAAGAAAATTAACTAAATTAATTAGTGATGACAAACATTATTTTATTGGACAAAATAAATAATTAAATATTAATTATTTATAATTATATGTTGCTGATTATTTATGATGATATGTTGCAGGCCAAAAATAAATATAATGCAGCAGCAGCCCAAGTGAATGAGAGAAACATATAAATAAGGCTGGTGGGCTAAAATGCAAACGAAGCCTAAAAGAAACAAAGAATACAAGGCAACGGGCTGAATGAAAAAGATCTGATCCAAGCCCAATTCATTGCCTCTCTCATTCAAACTCTTCCATCTTGCTCTCACCCAAAAGCAACGTTAACCTATTCCCTCTTGGTCAGAACTCAGAAAAAGAAAGAGAGAGCTTCTTCCCTAAGCTATTCACTAAAGAAGCAAGAAAAAGAAGATTAAACAAATGATAGAAGTCTAATCACCCATCATCAATCTATATCAAGAAGAGGTCAGAAGTTAAAGGTGATTTTCATTTTCTTCTACATGCATCTCATTTTCTTCTCTTCTTCCCAACACTCAGCCATTCCAAAAATGGGTTACAAGGAAAAGTTGATTTTTGCTCTAATTTGCTGTGTATCCACAGTCACAAGTGTATCTTGGGGACCAAGTTGGTTTTCAATGGCTGAGATAGGGTTTTACCATTGGAAATATCTGTGTATGATGTCAAATGTCTTCGGTCAAGCAAAAAGAAGACAGCTTGGAAATCAATTTGGGATAAATGAAGAAAGTAATCTCTGTTCACCACTACTGTACATCAATGGTCAAGATTGTTTCTTGGGGACCAAGAAGTATCTCAAGGGTTCAGATCTGGGTTCACCATTGAAAATAATTTTCTTTGCTTCCCTGAGGCTTTCAGTCAAGCAAGAAAAAGTCAGACTCAAATTTCTAATTTGGGGATTAACTGAAAAAGTGACGTGGTAAGTTGGTGAAGCTCAAGGCTCAAGGTGTTGACCTTGGAAGAAGAACCAAGCAACATGCAAGGAGATAAAAAGAAGCTTGCTGTTCATTCAGAAGTAAGGAGAGAAAACCAGAGTGTGAGAACAGCGTTCTGTAAAGAAATTCCTCTACTTGGATAATGCTTACTTTCAAAGAAGCATTCGGCCAATACTGAAGAACTGCATCTGAGGTTTGCGAATCTGGTTTTGCACATAGCAAAGAGGCTGCTGATGAAGTCAATCTCCTTCATATTTTACTGATTATAATGTACTTTTCAATGTTTATCATTCTGTAATTTCTAGTGAGAAAAGGCATTGTGAGAAAACTCAAGTAAAAGCCATGAGTGGAAAAAGGCTGAGTGAAACACTTGAGAGAAAAGCCTAGAGTTATTTTCAGATTTCTTTAGGTATGTTTATGTCTTGTATCTTGTACCTGTGAGGTATCCCTTTCTTAGTTGGGTTAGCACTAAGAGTGAATAGTTAGGTATTAGCATAGCCAATGTCAAGTTAGGTTAGAACTTGAGTGTGAAAAGATTGTGTCAATCCTGTGAAATTGGTATATGTAATACCGTTAACTATAGTGAAATTCTTCCATAGTTGTGGAGGAGACTGGATGTAGGTTGCATAGCACAAGGCAACCGAACCAGGATACATGCTGGTGTTAACTTTTTCTTCTCTGCCATGTTCTGTTTTCTGATATTCATGAGACAAAAATAAATTGTCTCATAAATTTTCGCTGCTGAATTCAAACAGAATCAGAATTGTAATTTTGTTTAAAAGAGGGTCATAACAGCAACTTAAAAGGAAGGCATAGATTCAACCCCCCTTCTCTAAGCCTACCATAACCTTCACCATCAATCTGGACTGGTTGAGAGAGGAGACCTATGATGCACGGACATTGATAAGGACACAGGACACGGCACGACACAGGACACGTGGATACGCGAATTTAAAATGCTTATAAGACACAGGGACACGTTCTATATATAAAATATAAAGTATTTTTTAGATAAATTATAATGATATTTTGGTATTTTATTAATATTAAAATATAAATTAATTTTTTAATTATTTTTAATATCTTTTTTAATTATATAAATTATTAAAAATATTTTTGTTTTAATGATTAATAATATATACTATTTTTAAACTAATTTCAAAAATTAATGTTAAGAATAAAGTTGGACACGCTGACACGTGATGGTATTTTGGTCTGTCCAAGTTTGTCCGAAGAAGATTTATTTTTTATTAAGATACAATTGGACATAGAAGACACGTTTCAAACGAGTAGCGATGAATGTCATATTCAAAATGTGTCTGACACGCAGACACGACAAATCAAGAAAGTGTCCGTGCTTTGTAGGAGGAGACAGAGTGGGGGACATAGACTGCTAGCAACCTATACCCAACTCTTCCAATCTCTTTTGTCCCGTTACCATCGAGGCTCGTTAATATTAGATTCTTCAGCTCAGCAAAGAATTCACTCTCCAAGTGTGTAAAAAAATAGGATTATCACACTCAAATATAATTTCAGTGTCACTGTTTCTCATATGATAATTGAGATATACACTTATAGCAACATATCCATTACCACTAGACATTTTGACTTAATTTTTTGAAGAAAAATGGAGAAGAAGTGAATTGTTTGTGGAGAATATAAATAATTGCATATCTTTTTATAGATGCTCAAAATTGATCATACTTTATCTCATTTACAATGCAAACATCATAACTTTTTCAACATATCATTTGCAGTGGAAACAAAATAAGATTGTTTATATCTCGTTTACATTATAAACAAGGTACGTGTTGATCGTTTTCTCCCACGTATCACGTGTACAAACGTGATACTGCAACAACAAATGTGTCTTCTCTGTAAACAAGATACGAACAATCTTATTTCGTTTACACTGTAAACGAGATAAGTAATGCAATACAAATCGGTAAAAACGCTACAAATTACCTATATTCGTAAATAAAATATGTAATTTATTTATTTAAAAAAATGTTTTTTATTATGTATATTTAATTTATTAAAAAAATATATGTACTACTTTTAAAATTTAAATAAAAACTTTTTAATTATAATATACAAAAAATTATTTTATATATATTTAATAACTAAAAAATCAATTAATACACCATTTTGTATAATATATTTGACTCATAAATCTTACTAGAATACATTAAAAAATTGACTATAAAATCAATTATCTCAATATAATATATATTAAAAATAAGTTATACAATATAATATATAATTAGTTTGATAACTAATTTTTAGTATCCACTTGTATGTTTTCGCCTAAAAATAAAATAAACTATTAGTTAATGATTAAAGTTTACTGATAAATAAATATCTAAAGAATTTGTTAAAAGACTAATTTCTAATATTATTCATCTGATCTTCTAATGTATATCCCAACTCAAAAGAATGAAAAGATAATTAAATCATAATGGAGGAATTTTATCTTATATTACTTTATTATTACTTTTTTTGAGAGGCATATATTATTTTTTTATATTGTTCCATGCTTAAAGCATGCGTTCCATTTACCTTTTTTTTTTATTCTACTAAACATATCAATCATTCATTATTTTGTTAGAGTCTCGGGCCCTTAAAATAAAGGGTAATAGGTAATACTACTATGCTGAATGGGAAATTTTTCCTCATGTACTAAAGAGGCGTGGCACTAGAGGAAAGGTGAGGCGTGTTAGCACTGCTCCCATACTCGCATACATGTTCTGTGTTAAAGTAGAGTGTATAAAATATGTCAACATCATAAATATTAATTAAAATGTTAATTACTTTTATTGATGATAATTTATATGTTGGCCTTTATAATTTTAAAAACCGTTGGTAATTTTGAATTTTTTTGGTGAATATTATCCAACAAATAGAAATTGGTCTATGAAATAATAAATTAAAACAATAATAATAATAACAATAATATCTTTCCAAAATAATAATAATAATAATCATAAGGCCTAATATAAAGAAAAAAAAAAGGGTATCACGGTCCAACTTTTTTTTTCACCGGAATTTTTATTTAAATCTGTATTTTTATTGTTATTATATATATATATATATATATATATATATATATTCTCATAACTAAATTATATAATAATAAAAAATTAAATAATTTTTATCTTCCAAAAAGAAATTTATTCAAAATTAATTACTAGTGTTATTTTTACTGTGTTTCTTTTTATTTTTGAGTTTATATTTCTTTATGAAATTAGATGAAAACTTATTGGACAATTAAATTTTTTGCTGAAAATTTTTGGTTTTGTTAAATTAGATGAAACCTATTTAAAAAAAAAAATTATATGTAGTTAAAAGGATTTTGATGTGTGTTGTGGTGAAGGCAGGTAACGGTCCATGCTATTTATAAAGTAGCGAAGAGGAAAGCAATAATAAAAAGAAAAAATATCTAAGATTTGTTGGATTTTTAACTGCCAGAATAAACCAAACGTGAGGAGGAGAGAATCTTCAGTTCTTACTCATTGTTCACTACTTCACTTGTAAGATAATAATATTTGTTTTAATTATAAAAAAAATGTATGAAAAATTAGGTAATATAATTTTAATTTCAAACAATTTTTATCGTTTAATTAATCATATTCCAGAAAATATTAAATAACAAGTATAATTACCTGTGCCATACACGTGATAAGATTAAAATATATTATAATTTTAAATTATTTTTTTTAAATTAATTTAAATTATAATAATTTGATTAATAAAAAAGTAACATGTTATGTATTATTTATTTTTTTTAATTTAGTGTTAATTAGATTAACTCTAAAATAGTTATTAATCTATTTTAATAATATACTTTTTTTTCAATAAATCAAACATATATACTGAATATGATGATAAATAATATAGTAATAGTTAAATCCATCAATAAATATATTGGTTATTATCACACTATAAAATAAATTAAATATAAAGCCTATTAGCACTTATAAATCTATAAAATCGTACTGTCTTTGATTCGCGTGTAAGGGTTTACTTGTCAAATAAACTTAAAATATGAACAAAAAATATTTATAAATTGGACCCAACATCACTTGAAAGAATAATGACAAATGTCGTCTTGTTCTTATCAAATTTGGATGAGACTTTTCATAACCTTATATATTAATTTTGTTAAATAATTATATATATATATATATATATATATATAATTCTATACATATACATAAATAAAAAAGTATATGAATTATATTTTGTTAAACTCTATGTTGCCGGTTATTAAAAACATTAAAATATGAATAAAAAATATTTATAAAATAGACCTAACATCACTTGAAAGAATCATAAAAAATAATCAACTTACCTTATTATCCATGAGAATCATTTCTATGTAAGTCGATTTGTTCTTATCAAATTTGGATAGAACTTTCCATAACCTATGTTAATTTTGTTAAATAATTATATATATATATATAATTCTATACATATACATAAATAAAAAAATATGTGAATTATATTTTATTAAACTTTATATTACTGGTTATTAAAAACATTTAAATCATATATATTAATTATTTTTTGTTATAATTATTTCGTTTTATATATATGTTTTTTTATTATTCTACAATCATGCAATAATTTTTTATTTTTTATATGTATATATATTCCTCAGTTCTGGCTCCATTCATACGCATATTAACATTTTTTCTAATAGTGATGTTTTAATTTTTTGTTTTTCTTTTTTTTACGTATCTTTTTTTTAAATAGTGATGTTTTAATATTTTTTTAAATATATTTTTCTTAATAATTACATTACTAATTTGAAATATGAAATGAGAAAAAAAGGTGATACATATATCCAAGAAAGAAAATAAACTTAAAAATCAGAAAAAAAGAAGAAATTTTATATTAAAAAAATATAAAAATAATATATTCAAAAAGAATAGTCGTAATATATAAATTGAGTCAATAATTTAAATTTCTCTAAAACTAATTTAATCAAATACCAATATTAGAAATAAATTACTTAAATAATATTTAATCTATTCTAGTCTTTAGACACGTATAGATTAGAGTCATTCTCGTAACGACAACGAACTGAAACAACATCGTAAGTTCGAACATTTAGAATTCATACAAATTCAGACCATCTTTTGTTCTTTGAAAACTTTCTGTATCCCTGATAGAGTTGAATCGAAATTCCTTTTATGAAAAAAGAGTTACGAAGATGGCTTTGATGTGTTAGAGACTAAAATCCAGAAGTCACTATTTATATTTGAGTGTGACACCCATTAAATCTAAAAGACCAAATAAAATAGTATCTCTGATTTTATTCTCATTTAATTCTAAATCAAAAATAATAATG
This sequence comes from Arachis hypogaea, assembly GCF_003086295.3. Classification (NCBI taxonomy): domain Eukaryota; kingdom Viridiplantae; phylum Streptophyta; class Magnoliopsida; order Fabales; family Fabaceae; genus Arachis; species Arachis hypogaea. The sequence goes on from NC_092044.1 coordinate 104,352,675, forward strand.
ACTTATTTAATTCAACATTTATGATAATAAATGAGATGACCATTATATAAGTCATTTAATGTAAATTAGCTTAATTTATGATTATAATTAATATATGTATTGCGCATAAATAGATTAGAAAATAATAATTTCGTAACAAAATAATCATTCAATTTGAATTACAATTAATTGATTGATAGAAATTATAATAAATTGTATGATATTTAAATAATTAACCAAATCAATTAGTTGATATAATTAATTTATTATAATAAAATAAATTTAATGAGTTAAAAGAAATAAATTGAAAAATACCATCAGAAACATGTTACGACAGTTTTATCATTAAGTGCAGAAATTTAATTTTTACATAATAGAATAAATATTTACAGATTATTATATTAAACACAGACTAAAAAAATACAGTAAACAAAATAAAAGCATCAATGGTAATATATAACCTAAAAAATTACTTAAATTAAAAAAAACCTGTGATGAATTATAATAAATTAATATATGAGAAGTAAAAGTAAAATAAATAATTAAAAATAAAGTAAAAAGAGCAATTAAAAAAATTTAAAGAAGATAGAAAAGATCATGTGTGGAGTAGATAAAAAATGTATTGTAATAGAAGATTAATATAATTAATTAATACAAAGGATGAAAGAGAAAAATCAAATTACGATCTTATTAAAAAATTTCAAAAAAAATATTTTTAAAAAAACCTATTAATCAACTTTTATAAAAATATTACAAAAAATTTAAATTATCTTTAAATAAAATAATAATACCCTTAAGAATTATTAATCAAAATAAATAAACAAAAAGAATTAATATAAAACAAAATTATAGAAAAATATTAGCAAAATTAAGATAAAAAAACAAAAATAAAAAATTACAAATATTTTATCTGAAGTACAAAATAGAGAAAGAGGAAAGGGATATATAAAATAATAAGATAATAATTTGAATTAATTGAGTTCATTTATTTCATTTCTTTATATATTATTTATTAAATAATTTAATATTTATCTCGATCATATTAAATAATAAATTAGTTGTAATTAATTTGGTTTAATGAATCAAAAAAAATTTAAAATAATTTGATATTTACTCTAATTAAATTAAATATTTGAATTTATGGTTAATATAACTTAATGAATCAAATAAAATATTAAATAATAAAATATTATCCTAAACAAATAAAATTATATAATTAATTAGTTATAATTAATATAATTGAATGAATCAAACACATTAAATTGAAAAATAATTTAGTTAATTTGTGTCTTAAGGACACATTTTAAAAATATTTATTTTTTAACAACTTTTATAAAAGATTTTTTATAATATTTTTAACCTACAGTCTAAAGGCACAATTATAATAACTCATTAAAAAGTATTTAATTAGTTAATATAAATAATTAATATAATTAATTTAGTTCAATAAATTAAAAGAAATAAATGTGAAAGGAAGAGATAAAGAGAAAGTAAAATTATAAAAATGTATATCCATTAAAAAGCTATAAAAAAAAGTCTCTTTTAGTTTTTTATTTATTAATTATTAATTTATTATAATTAATTTTACAACATTTATTACATATTATTCATTTTATAAATTAATACAATCAATTTATTGATATCAATTATCGATAATTAATTATAATTGATATAACTCATTTCGCTATACTTTTTAAATAATAATTAAAAATTCACGTCTTAATTTTTTGTTAAAGTAAAATAAAATAAAATATATAAATTAATTAGATATAAATCCAAAAATTATAATTTTTATTAACAACTCAAATAAATTAGTACCATGAAATTAAATTTAATATCTATTTTAAAAATAATTACTGACTTTTTATTCTTTTAATTATTAATAATTTAAATAAAATAATATCCTATAACTTATTTTGTTATTTATTTTAAGTAATTACTAACATAGTTGTTAGTAATACCAAGTGTATATTATCAACATAACTTTATCACAGATATTTCAATCTTATCGTCATTGTAATTTTGTACCGTCTTACTTTTTTTAATTGTTATTATGTTATTAGAATTCTTAAATAATATTTAAAAAAATTTTAAAAATAGAAATAGCGATGACACCTTAAATAATTAATTTAATAGAATTAAATTTAAACAAATAAGATGATTCAATTAATTATATAAATAATAGTATATTTATAAATATTAATATTGAAAATAGTCTCACTAATGTAAATGACCAATACAATAATTATATGAAAAATTAATTAATTACATAATTGCATAATTTTCAAGATCTTATATAGTTGAATCTAACGAACAAATAAAAAAATATTTATATGATAATGTCCTAATATTTTAGTATACTATAAATCATATTATAAATTTATATATCATATTATAATTCTAAGTCAACTCCTTAAACATATTATAACATAACCATCTAAAAAGATACACCAAATTAACGAATATCATATGGTCACAATATACCCTCTAAATTGTCACGATATTTTAAATAAAAAGAGCATCAATACAGAGAAATCAATGAATATATAACTAAAATAAAGAGCAACAAAGAAACACACAAAATAAATAAATAAAATAAAATAAAGAGAATTAATAAAAACATTAACATATAAAAAATATACACGAACAATGTATATATTAATTATGAATCACAAAAAAAGATTATATATATATATATATATATATATATATATATATTGAAGCACACATGACAAAATAGAATATTACAGAACAAAATTATAGTAAAATTATTTAAAAACAACATAAAAATGACACATTTTTTTGTTAATTTTAATCAGAAGTTAAAATTTATAAAAAAAGTATGCGTCTAATAATAAGTAATTAAAATAAACAAAAAAATTTAAAAAATATAAAAAAATAAAATGTATAAATAAAGATAAAAGAAATAAAAATTCAATAAATTATAAAATTTGTTCTCAAACACGAGAGAGATGGGGAGAGAGGGAAGGAGGAAAAGAGAGAAAAGAAAGTGAATGAGTAAAAAATATTTGATCTGGTATAAATAAATAGTATTAAAAAAAATAAACTAATTAAATTAATTTATATATTTCGTTATCATATTTATTATTTATTAAATAATTTGATATTTATTCCGATCAAATCAAATAATTAATATAATTAACTAAATTAATTAATTCATATAATTAATTATAATTAATTAATTCATATAAATTATAATAAATGGTGAGATTTGAATGTCTAATCAAATTAATTAATTGATATAATTAATTAATTATAATTGATTTACTTTAACGAATTAAATGGAATAAATAAGGAAACACCTTAAGAGTATGCCGCATCAGTTCTATTATTAAGTGCAAAAATCTGATTAATAAAATTATTTTAATAACGAAAAGCTTAAAATAAGAAAATTTAAATATATTACCAATCGTTGAAATTGCATATCCGAGTTTGTCACGAATTTAGCAAAATTAAACTTAAACTGAGGGAATTCAATCTCATTATGTGCTCCACTTCGAAGATCTTCGGGCAGACGTAAAAAACATGGAGGGGATGGAACTTGAACTTGCCCTATAAAGTTCCGTGGAAACAATTCCTCAATCAAAAATCGAGCTCCTCCCAAGAAAGCTAACTTTAACTACATTCCATTAGGTTGGTCATAATAGGTGAGTAGATCCAACCATCTTTCGATAAAGTAGAGATTATTACCCCTTCTTTGTACGCTTACTTCCATGTAGTTGGAACCCGAATCAGTGAAGATAACTCGATGAGGTATTTAATGGATGTGATGCATTGTAAACGATTGTGGCAAAAGACAATTGAACTGGAACATTAGACGATAAAAATAACTTACAGTAACAACAATTAATAAATAATCAAAAGAATAATATTCAATAAAAAACGAAGAATACATTCTTATTCAATGAAGTAGTAAAAAAAATATAAAATTATGAGTTGACTCTCAAATTTAGATTCACGTATCATAGAAAAACGCTATATATAAACTTTAGTAAAACAAAAATAAATATGTAAATTATTTATTATTAAAGTAATTTTTTATTAAATACAGTAATTATGCATCATATATTAATTTTGTTAAAATTATATAATTTTATCATATCATAATTAGAATTATTATCTTCTATCATGATCAGAGAAATTTCAGACAATAAATAAGAATATTATACCTAATATACACAGATTGAAATAGAAAGGGGGTAGAGATATATTATCATGGACGGATTTAATAACTTAAAATGTTTGAAATAAGTATCATAAGAAAATAGAATTATAACGGGTTAAAGTAATAAAAAAATAACTTGTACAATTATTATATGCTAATGCTAAAAATAATTTTACGTAACCCTATTATAATTTTTACAATTATCCGTGATAAATTATTATAATTTTAAGTTGTTACTTTACCCTCATGATAATTTCAATTTTATCAATTACAATTTATTATTATTATTATTATTATTATTATTATTATTATTGAATAATGAATAAGAATTAAAATTATATTAATATTTTTATAATTAATATAATTAAAATAACTAAAAATATTTAAAATCAATTTGTGTTATTAATATTATAAGATTTGATCATTTTTTGATTAGAATCAAATATTCTTATCATGATTACCACGATCGGTGTCATTATCATATCATTATTATTATTATTATTATTATTATTATTATTATTATTATTATTATTATTATTATTAAAATGATTAAAGTATTTTTAATTAATAATTGAAAAGTAGTTTAATAATGTATTAAATATTGATTTGATATAATTATAATAAAGATATGTTCCTAAATTAGTATAATTATATATTATTCATTAAATATCAATTATAATATAATTATAATAAAGATATTTCTTATAAAATAATTTAGAATAAATGAAAAATTTTATTCATTTTGGAGGAAAAATGGTCTCACGAAAGATCAACACGTCACCTTTATTAGCTGGGAAAAAATCCAATTTTAGTATATTAAGTAGATAGAAATCTCTTTAAAAAAATTATATTTAACAAAGCCAAATTTTTCAGCAAAAAAATTAATTGTTTAATAGATTTTCATCTAATTTCATAAAAAAATACAAACTAAAAAATAAAAAGAAACACAGTGAAGATAGCACTAGTCATTAATTTTTAATAAATTTTTTCTTTGAAGGTAAAAATATATTTTTTATTATTATATAAGTTAAATCAGCATGAATATATATATATATATATATAAAATAAAAATAAAACTTTAAATAAAAATTATATTTTATATATATATAAAATATTTTATTATTCTTATTATTATTATTATTATTATTATTATTATTATTATTATTATTATTATTATTATTATTATTTCATGGACCAATTCGTATTTATTGGATAATATTCACAAAAAATCCAAAGCTACCAACACTTTTTAAAACTAATAAAGCCCAATAAATAAATTATCATATTAAAAGTAAATTAATCTACTGTAATTAATATCCATGATATTGACATATTTTACGCACACTACTAAAATATTATTTATTACAGATGGATATTTTTGATAGATTTTATCCTGTTGAAATAATACAGACAAATTTTGTGAAATTTTTTTATCAAAAACAAAGGAAAATAAATTAGCATGAATTACAGACGGAAAAGAGAATCTGTTGATAATTCTGTCAAAAAATTAATTTTTTTTGTGAAAAATAGTTATCGACAAAAAATTTGTCTGTATTTAAATGGACAAAACGCTGTGTTTTATTAAATTATTATAGACAGAAAATCAGTTTGTAATTTAAAATATTCCGTCAGAAAATATTGAGTTAACCCTAACTTTACCACACTCTGTCGAACTCCCTTCACACTCCACACAAATAAAACGAGCTTCTTCCTCTCTCCGTCCACGAGCTGCTTCTTCTCTCCGTCGCATGAGCTTCTTCCGCCGCTGCTGCCGGCACTCGCGTCGCACAATCTCTCTCTGTCATCCCTTGCGTCGCACGAGCCCCTTCCGTCGCCGCTCTCGTCGCGTCTGCTCCCTTCGTTGCCATCGTCGCAGAGCCCTCTCTGCCACTCTCGTCGCTTCTGTTCCCTTTATTGCCGTCATCGCAGAGCTCTCTCCGCCGCCGCTCTAATCCGAACACTAATTTTGTGATTCTGTTGCTTTAAAGTTAGATTTTCAATCTACTAATTAACTGAAACCGAAGCCCTCCATGGAGTGAATATTTGTGTGGATAAAGTAATATGAGCTTGATGAATACTATAGTTGTCTAAAAGAGAAATTTAATTCAATTAATACTAGTTTGGATTCATCAATTTCAGTTTTCAAATTCAGCTCAATATCCTCAACTATGGTACAATTTTTTCTTTGTTCCTTGTTTTGTTTTTTCAGTCATTGTATATAGTATAATTTTTCTTATTTTTGGGATTGAGTGAAAATTTAAGAGAAAAAGAGATTCTGGTACAGTCAAATTTCATACTTTTCATGCTTGATAAATCATTTCAATTTATGCAAATAGAAAGGTTATTTGGAAAAATAGGAATTCAAAGAGTATCTCTTCTGTATTCTGTTTTACACAGGGCTAAGATTATGGACATTGTATTTGTGATTTAGTGTATATAGTATAGACATTGCCTAAATATATACTAGTTTAAAAAAAATATTTTTATCTTGGTTTGAAAAGATGATCATGAAATTTTGGGGTATTAGGTGATTATGAGGTAAAAATCTCACCAAGCAACTTCAGGATTTGAACCTCTAATATTGAAGCGGGTAGGTAAAATTCAGATGGTGTCATGAGTTGAAATCGACGGCTTTACTTTTTGTAAAGATGTTGGGATTCTTTTCTGAATTAAATTGTATGCTTTATTAGTGTAAATGTATTATGGAAAAACAAAAATGAGTCTATTTTGGACATTGTGATTGATACTAGTTTGAGCTCATTTGCCTCTTGTCTTATTTGTTTGGTATTCATTTTCTTAGTTTGATGTATATATATCTTTACTTATATACTTTTTTCTTTTTCCTTAATCCTCAAATATTAAGGTAGTGATCATGGAATTAAAGCATCGGGGAGATGGATGGTTGCTAACTGTGGCCTTAATTGAAAGAAGCATCATCTTCTTAATTAAATATCACATAATTACTTTAACAAAACACATTATTTAGATGTAAATGACAAAAAAATTGATGAATAACACAAATTTTTGTTAAATGATATAAGAAATTGGATCACAATTTCAAAACCGATTCACTCAACCAACGAGATACATTGAAATGTGTTTAAGATTCAAATATATATTAAATTATTGCAAATGACACATAAATAATTAAATCTCTTGTATATTAGTTCAATACTACATAATCAATTCAGTGATAATAAAAAACACATCATTTAATTAGAAATGACATAGGATTTTGTGGTAAATGACATAAGAAATTTTTAAAGAATTATAAGTCTAAAAACTTAACTCACTCAACTAGCAAAATATATTTAAATATGTTTTATATCCCAAAAATACATCAATTTATTGTAAATGACATAGGAATAACTAGATCTCTTATACATGAATTCAATACCACTCAACTAGTTTAATGATAAAAAAGATACATCATTTAATTGGAAATGACATAGTTAAAAAATTTCTGTGTTATAGTTAAAAGATTTTGGTGTCAAAATTAAAAAAACTTCTTATGTCACGGTTAAAAAATTTACGTGGTATTTTCACAATTCAAAACTTTTCCTTCATCATCATCATCATCATCATCATCATCATCATCATCATCATCATCATCATCATTTCTTCTTCTTCTTCTCATAATTATTGTTTCACTCTCTTAACAAGAACAATCTTCGTATTTTACATTCTCGTAATTATTGTTTTACTCTCTTAACAAGAATTTGTGTCATAGTTAAAAAATTTTGGTGTCAAAATAAAAAAAAATTGTGTCACAATTAAAATTTTTTAGTGTTTTTCAATAAATTCTGCATAATTTAAAAATTTTCATCTTCTTTTTCATCACCATCATTTTCTTTTTTTTTATCTTTTATTTTTTATTTCATCTTTTCATAGTTCTTTTTATTTCACCATTTTAATAAGAATAAAAATAAAACAAAGAGAAGAAAAAAATTAAACAAAGAAAACTAAGAAATAAAAAATGCTTCAATAACTTCTAAGGCTAATTTTTTTGGTGGAAACTCAGTTACAGACAACTTCACGTGAAGTTTATAACCGAGAGCCGTTAGATGAAAATTTAATCAAATCAATCAAATTATTTAATGGTACTTAACTATCAACTTCACATGAAGTTGACTGCACCTGAGTTGTCACTAATTTTTTTTCATACAGTACTGAGACAAGTGATATACATTAATATTATAATATTTTGTATTTTCTAAAATTATAGAAAGAAATAAAATTTGGGGGTTTGATTTGTATATCTAAGACTTTTTAATTTGGTTTCGCTAGAGAACCAACTAGATGAAGTCAACTCCAACCAACTATTTAAAAAATAGGTTTGTTCCCAAAAAAATTCTCTATTAGCCTAATTTTTTTAATTTTAGAATAAAAAATAAAAGAAATTGGCTTCGTTGGCTTATGTTGTAGTTGACTCTCTAGACTTTTTTTTTAATTTTTATAAAATAGAAATTACAGGATATAATTTCTATACTCTAAATCAAACGAAGTTAACACTCCAATCATCTATAATTTTGAAAAATGCTATTGCCAATCCAATATAAAAAATAAAAAGCGACTACCTAAAGGAGGAGAAGAAAAAATAAAAAAATTCAACGGTGATGAGGAGAAAATATGCGAAAAAAGAAGTACGTGATTTGCGCAGATATTGTGTGATTGTTTTTTTAATTTAGTCCAATTTGGTTAAAAAAACCGTTGGATGTGTGGCGTAATCATTTTTAAATATTAAAATAAAGGAAAGAAAAAACCACCGCACCTGACACCTGGAAGAGGTAAAAAAACGTAGTTTCCGGTTACCCTTGTGTTCGTCGACGTTCCTCACTTCTCCCCCCCTCTCTCTCTCTGTCTCTCTCTCATCGGAAGTTGAGCTCATCCCGCAGTTGTAATCATGTCTTGCTATCTTCGCCATCACAACGATGTCACCATCATTAGGTGGTATTGTCTTCACCGCTCACTATTTTTTCTCCTCCCATTAAATGCATTGACTCTAGAAAATTCAACGTGTTCTTGTTCAGTGTAATAATACTAATAAAAAGTTAATAACAATAATAACGATACTTAGTTAGCCTTTAAGCGTTGTTTTGAGCATGACACTCTCATGGACAAATGGAAATCATTACATTACTATCTTCCAAAAAGTCCATAAGTCTTTTTAGGTGTTCTTAACTAAATAACTCCATCTCCATGCGAATTGAGGAAAGAAGATGAAAATGGGTGAACACCCAATTAGGGTCACTCGCCGTTGGGTTTTCGATGAGCTGAGCTACTTTGTTTCTATTCTGTTTTGTTGATTAGGCCTAGGATATACTAGAACTTGATATAGGCTTCATGTTAGATGGCATATATATTTATTTCTTTTTGTTTAACAATATATATATAACAATGTAAGCAATTATAGTTTCATACATTTTTTAAATTTACAGACTTTAGTTATCATGATTTAAATAATCACATGAGAGTTTACGATTTGGATTTATGTTGAACTCCTAATAAACTTTCCTGAACTCAAGTTTAATAACTTTGGATTTCGGATTTATGCTGACCTCCTCATGATATTGTGTTCATGATATTGTGTACATTTAAGAATGTTGGGGTTGGCTTAACGATGAGGCTCTTTTGGTTGTGGTGAATTTGCAGCAAGCATTGTGACTAAATGAAATTATATTGCAACTTTTTTGTACTGATTGTAAACATTTCATTTATGGTTATCGTTGAGGTTGTCAATTTGTTTACTCATTATTACATATCTAAATGTTTGGTAAATCAATGTTGCATAAAACTTGTGTTTGCAAAATCAATGTTATGCAAAAGTTGTTGATAGTTGTTATTCGTTAATGGTTGCTCCTTCTTAAATATGCTCTAGTTGCTAGTCCCTGTTTAGTAATTGGTTTCTATTCCCCATGTCTTGTTTCAATTGCAGGTCTTCTTATATCTCAAGCAAGTTTACCACGTAACGGTATTGGTTTCGTAAAATTTCCCTAGAATTATTTGAATGAATGATCATCATTTGCTTGTTGTGGGCAATTTGAACAATATGATAAATTGTTGGTTTGCGATAACTCAATATAGACAATTTTCTTAATTGTATATAATGTTCTAGTTGATTTAATTGCCATATAGATACTAACTAATGGTCCTATATTAGGTCACTTTGAAATCCATAGCATACCTTTTCATGACAAACTATTTTATTTTATTTTATTTTTTTGATAGACAAAGGGGTGAAAGGCCCAGAAACACAAAAAAAACTAGCACTTCAACACTCTGAAAAAATTTGTTCCAAAAATATCAGCAAGGATGTGAGGACTAAGAAAGGAAGGAGAGCTTACAAAGAAGCCAATCCTAGTTTCATGAAATTCCCATTGTCTAGCTAGAGCACCAGCGTAAGAGTTTGCCTTCATGAAGATGTGATCGACGGCTGTATCACTGATTTCTGCCAAAAGCTTCTTAATGGAGTTGATGAGAGAGTAACCGACATGATCAACGACGTCCTACTTCTACATTAAGTCATTGGTGCATTTGGAGTCTCCTTCTACCATTAGCTTAGTGATTCACAGCTCCTTGCCAAAATTCAATCCAACATAAAATTCCCATAACTCAGCCATAGTGATCGTACAACACCTAATTTTCATGCTAAATCCTGCGGCAGGTTTTCCAACAGTGTCCCTTAGCAAGCCTCCACAGGCTCCTCTGACCGAGTTGGATGACAAATCCATCATCGTTGAGTTTCATCTAACCTTCCTCCAGCAGAAACCATCGAATCCCTCTTCCCTGGTAATACATGATACCTGCCTTTCTTATCTTGTAGATTTGCTCATGATGAGGGCACCTTATTATCAATAACTCATTCCAATGCATGTAGTCTTGTGCATAATAATTGGTTGGCATTTTTCTTCCTGACTGAACATTGTACATGCATCACATGTAAGTATTTATTTTGGTCGTATAGTTGTGTGAATTCTTATGTCTTTTTTATGTGTAAGTCGGACAATGCATGTTATATTTTTCTTGAACTTGGAAAATTTAAACGTCACTTTGTATGAATTTTGAGTTGGCTTTGGTATATTTTAATAGAATAATGAACTAACAATAATCTTGTTTTGAGTTTAATTTAGGTGAGAACAATGTTTTCCACATATCTAAAAAACTTGTGATTCAATTAGTGACTCGTTTTTCTTCTCAAAACCAGCTATGTTAACAGTTTATCCATTTTGGGTTTCTTTGAAACCTTTTTTGGTCTTAAAATCAATCTAAGAGTGGTTTAGCAAATATTAATATGGATAATTAATTTCTTTTGCTCTTTGTCTGGTTGGAGTCCTATGGTGGCTTCTCTCTTACATTGGCATTCACTTAGGAGCCAATCCTCAAGCTTTATGCTTCTGGAATTAGGTGGCTTATAATGATATTGATGAAAAAATTAATTAAATAAAAGTAAAGGAATGGTAAACATCATTCTTAATGAATTTAATATATATGCAGTTTGAAATAACCTACACAATGAATGACTTATTTGCATTTAAAAGAGAATTTTATCATATTTATCGTGTCATGTTAATCTACTTGAATGAAATTGGTTTAATTGGAAACAATATAATATTTCTCTTACACATGCGTTAGATCATAATCTTATTTTATTACATTTTTAATAATTTAATAAGTCCTTATCTCAACCATATCAAATATAAGGCTATATATACCGAGAGTTCTCGATTTCAATTCTCCTTTTATCGCTACAACTCACAAACCTTAGTCCTCAAGAGTCACACAAAATCCACATGAAATCCTTCGAATACTACAGAGATTTTTAGTGATCGAATCATATTAGGTAATTCTACTTTCTACATCCTAGTGATGATTAAAATTGTATCCTTTGTAGTTCATTCCTTAGAAGATCGGGATTTCGTATGGTTTATGTGAAAAAATGATAATTATCGTGTCCCAAATTTTTGTTCAGTAGCAATAAACCATAGAAAACATTCAATTTCAAATAGGATAGATGAATTTATGGATAATAAATTTGCAGGTTAAATATTTGTTCTATTTTCCTTAATTATAGAAGAGGAGTATATGACCTATTACACGGTTTTGATGATATCTTGCAGCAGTTTCAATTGCAGGTTTCTCGTTTGAGAAAGTTTCACAAATTCAAAGGTTCAGATAAGTGTTATATATATATATATATATTCATGACCATTTTTTATGTTCTCTTGGTTGTTTCTTGTTCTTGAGAAACAAATGTAGTTGTCTTTTCAGAAAAGTGGTGCAGCTTAGTCAATTTTTATGTCTGTCAATCTGTGCAGATATTTCAGAAACACAAATCAAATATGCTATCTAGATGCTCATGGGCATTTATCTGCTGAAGAGGAGCTTTCTGCAAAATAGAGTTTTGCAGTTTATTGCAAGCTTGTAGAATTCTACAACATTCTTTGGTGACGTGCTTTACGAAATGTACTGCATATGATTGGTTAAAATTATCTGTTGTTGATAGTTATTTTATGATATTCATATTTTTTCATGGGATATATTACATGAGCATAGGGTATATTTTATTCTAAGTAACATGATTGTTTCTCTTCCTATTGTTTTAGAAGGATTTCTTGTACTTTCTGTATACTTGCCTTGTCACATGCTTACCTCTACTTGGTTATTTCATTCTCTTCTTATAAAATTATTTCTTGTTTTATGAAAAAAATTGAAAAAATATCATGTTAGGTTCCTCATGTTATGTTGATGTGTGGTCCGTAAAGACAATGACATTGTGTGTTTTATTCTAACAATATACTTTTCTATTTTGTAGCCTACATTTCTTCAGAGATGTTTGGACTATAAAATAGAGGCCAAGCAACAGAAGAGGTAAGATTTACCAAAGATAATCTTCCTTATCCTATTTACACAATTTCTTTCACAATTTATGTCATTTCATGCCATATGCCTACAAGGTGGATATGCTACATTCACTTTAAGGTTTAAATAAAAATGTTTGCGAAGCTTAGGAACCATTTATTAGTTTTGGGTGGCTATAAATTTGATCATTTGAACTTGTTTTGATTTAATAAAAACTAGAGAATATTCATGTTTGTTAGTATATGATCACCATTTAGCTACAAGTCAACATCAGAACATAACCTTGTCCACTCTATCTATACAAAGATCTAAAATTCAGTGTTGGTTAAGCTCCAATCGTCATAATTCATGACCAAGCCTTATGTAAACTGGGATGAAGATTGTCCAACCGAGTCTAAGTAGTGCTTGCTTCCTAAGAGTAACTAGTAATCTTTTCTAGCATAAGATTCTGTTTAAAGATCAATGAGATATACATTATGTACACATTATGATACCATTTTTAACCTTTATATTCAGTTGTGGATATGTACCCTTTGATACATTTGATTGAATATGATGTAGTTAGTAAAGGTTTCATTTAAGGCATATTTTTGCTCTTTTTTCTCCCCTAATTTTTCTTTCACTTTTCCTAAAAGTATTTTATCTATGATACTAATGAATTATATTTCAATGATTAGGATACAATTGATAGCTTTGCTGGGTGATATAGATGAAACTCAAGCTTTGTTTCCCTTGTATATTTGTCTAACAAGGGTGGCTTCTAAAGATGAGGATGCCAAGGTAGGAATTGCGCATGTTATTATGAGCTAATTAATATTACTTATGCCAATTGGGTTCTTACTACATATATTTTATCTAATAAATATGGGTTTTAGCGACACCTTAAAACCTTCTCTTAGATAGTTTTAGACAACAGTTTTTTATAGTGTTACTATTGAATTCGGTTTTTCATTATTTATAGCAACAAACTAAAATCGTTCTCTTTGACTATTATAAAGAATGGTTTTATAACCGTTACCTTGCTTTGTTTTTAAGCAACGATTTTTTATTATTGTTTAAATAATTATACAAAAGAAACGTATAAAAACCGTTGCCAAAATGCTACATTTTAAAACAGTTCTATTAGATGATCTTAGGCAACAGTTTTTACAGTGTTATAGTTGAAGTTCAATTTTTCATTACGCTATAGTAACAAAATCAAACCGTTCTCTTTGACTATTTTAAGGAATGGTTTTATAACTATTACAACAATTTTTTATCAAACAATAATTTTCTAATATTATTTAAATAATTATACATAATTAAAAGATATATATACAAATAATTATAAATAATCATACAAATTTAAACAATTTTTTCTATAAATATTAAATTTATAGAACATTAAAAAATTATTGTTATAAACATATAACAAATATTATTTATAAAAAATAAATTTATAACAAATATTATATATTTTTTATTTTCTTTTCATTCTAAAATTTAACATAATATTTTTTAACACCTCAAAAACATTTCAACAACCTCCTTTCAGAACAAAATATAGAACTGATCTTTTAATATTTATTAAATTATTTTTAATTATTTTTAATTTTAAATAAGAGTAATTAGTTAAGCCTAATTTATAAATTGAGCAATAAATATTTTTATATATTCCTAAAATAATTTTATTATAATAAATTTAATTATAAATTACTATTCTACTTTATAATTTTATTAAAATCTTCATATTATCTTCACTCTTTTTTTTGTTTCTTAACCCTAAATCTAACCTAATTTTCAAATTAAACATACATACACTTTAAAGAAAAGAACCGAGAGAAAGGGGAGCTCGAAGGAGGAAACCAGAAGGGCAGAGAAACGGGGAAGAAGAGAGGGAAGAGATGGAAGGGACGATGTCGACAAGGGTTCCACCGTCATCGCCGTTGCCGTCACCGTAGAGTGGAGGTGGAGGAGTGACCAAGAGAGAGAGAAAGTCTGATGTGAAGGAGAAGAGAACGCGAGAACTAGGGAAGGAGGGAGGCTCTGTTCCGCCATGCCTTCACGCCGCCGAACCGCCACCACCACTGCTATGGTTTGTCGCTACCTCTTCAGCCATCATCGTCGCACCCTGTTCTTGTTGCCATTAGGGTTTGCTGTTGCTGCTATTGATAGAGTCGCCGCTGGGAGGAGCCAAATAGGGAGTTCAGGTCGCTGTCGATGCTATTGCAGAAAGGGAGAAACGGATGCGCGAGAGAAAGTAACGTGACCGAAGAGGAGCCGTTCCTCTGCCACCACCGTTGCCGGAAACCTTGGTTGCCGCCATCCTTACTGGTGAGTCAGTTGTGCCCTAGTTACCAGAGTCACCATCTATGAACCCTTTGTTGCTTTGGAATGACCCTGTCTCTACCTCTTATGTTTCTGATTACACTGTATTCATTGGAATCGTTACAATTGGAGCTTGTCACTGGGGGAGGGAAGCGGCTGCACCATCCTCTTCGTTTTGACACTGAACCTCCATTCATAACCCTGTAACGCTCCCACTCTTGTGATGTTTGGCATTTTGTTTCTCTGTTATGTTCTTATTTAAATTATAATAGCCAATATCTCTGTTTTAGTACTGTTGTGTTCTACTAGAACTGTCAAAATTGTTGTTGCTATGAGTGTAATTGGAGTTGGTGCTGCTGCCGCCATCCCGGTTGCATTGGAATCATAGCTGCTGTGATGAATTCAAAATAAACGGGTTTATCGCGCTTAATTCCTACGGATTCGACTAAATTGAGGTAGGGGTTTCCATTTTAAAATTAAAGGTTTTGATTTAAGAATTCCTATAAAGCTTATTGAATAATTACAAAAAATGTTATAATAATTTATTTTGACTGGTTGTTGAGTTTGATTTGGATTGTGACTAAAATTATTATTGATTTGAGTTTAGTTATGTATGGTAATTGATTGGATGATTATTGTAATAATTTGGTTGGAAATTCTTATTTTGATTAATTATGTGGAATTGGTTGAGAAATGATTGGTGAATTGTTGTAAATGAGGGAACCTTGAAGGTGGTTAAGTCCTATTTTTAGGGGAAGTTATGTCCAAAATTTTATAAAAATATAGGATTTAGTTAATTTGAATTATGTAAATTGTACCTAGGATGTATGATTAATAAATTGGATATTTGATAGCTAGAAATAAATGGTTACGGTGTTTTAAAGTGGTTTGAATTAAATTCGTTTAAGTAATAAAAATAAAGTTAATTTAAAGATTAAGGTTTGAAGTAAAGAAGGCTTAAGATGGATAAGGAAAAGTTTAAAGAATTATATGACTGTAAGGTTAAATCGGGTTTGAGTGATAAAAAGGTAATTGTGTGAAAGTTTAAGGGTAAGAAAGTAATTACGTAAAATATAAAGATTAAAGTGCATATATATATATATATATGTATGTATATATAAAAAGTTAAGGGTATGAATATAGAAAAGATAAAGTTAAGGAAAAGGTTAAAGAGGAAGATTAAGGAAAAAGTAAAAAAAAAATGAGTAAAGATAAGGTCAAAAATGAAAATATTACAAAAATATTACTCAAATTAAAAAGGACTTTAGTTTGAATTGGTGTTTTCCTATGTACATGAAAACAGACTTTATAGTGAGATCAAACAATTTTAATTCAGTAAGATGCTAAACTGAAATAAACTTGTTGCATTGTATTTTACAAGTTAAATATCCTTTTTTAGACTATTAAATCACAACCATGTCAATGCTGTCAAAAATCTCTAGTTGGCATACATTCTAGTATGATGTGCTATTGCAATGTTTTAAGTATAAATTTTAAGCATCAATTTAATAAATATCTAACCTTTTAGGCTTTTACAAGTTGTTGGTCGTAAGATTAATTCAAGAGAATATGGTAAGAATTTTTTCAAATACTAATTATAAAATTAAATTTAATTTTACTCTTCAAGAATCATTGCATAATCAACTCATTAATATTCTAATTAGTACTTACCATCTTTTAATTTTGTGTAATTGTTTCTTTAGGATCTTCATGGTTATATAAGATTATGTAGAGATCTTTAGCAATCAGTTCCATATGACTATGGTTGCTTGATCCTTTTGATGCCTATTAAGAATTGAATTTGTTAAGTACCTATGTGATTGTATCCATTGATGCTAGTGATACTTGTTTTATGGATGAGTCGGTAGGTAGTTAAGGTAGATATATTTCATTAGTATGACTAGAAAAATTATTTTGTTGAAGTACTAGACTAGTAACAAAAGGAATGCTTCATTATAGGTTAGAAAGATATGTATAGACTGTGCGATCAAAGGCCAACCTTACCTATTGGGTTGTTCCACTGGCAAGCTAAGGTCGATGCTAGATCAGTTGGTTGATCTTGGAGCTAAGAAAATAAGTTAGACAGAGTTATTGCTAGAAGCCTGCAGCTACTATTGCAGAAGTCCAGATATTTTCTACAGGTATTTTTCTTTTTTCTATAATCACGGGTTATATTCATGCCATTGTTCTTTAGTTTTGTATCTTACTGATTCAAAATGCTTCATTTTTTTCCCAGTTAAGAAGTTTGTGTTCGTTGTTGTCTGCAAGTTGTTCTATTTTTTGAAAATATGGGCTTGGACAGAAAAACTATTGGGAGAATTCTTTCTCGCTGTCCAAAAATTTTCGCTGCCAGCATTGATAAAACTCTTTAGAGGAAGATTAAATTCCTTTCTAGGGTTGGCATTTCTGAAGCTTATCTTTCTGGGATAATCAGAAAATATCCGAAATTACTTGTAACCAACACTGATAAAATTATACCGTATTTGGAATTTTTTGGTTCACTAAGTATATAACTGTTTAATTTTTTATAGTAAATGTTCAATTAGTTTTCTTTAGAAATTTGATTCAAATAGTTAAGGTTATTTATTGACACTAACATAAAAAAATAGTTGGAACTAATTTCAATGCAACATGAGAAAACTATTGCAAATAAATAATTATATAATTACAAAAAACAGTTGTCAAAAGTCACAAAAGGCAACTGTATTTAAACTGTTGTCAAAGGCAGCTACAAAATGACAATGGTATTAAAACTGTTGCAAAAAACAACACCAAAGGGAATGCTTTTAAACCATTGTCTTTGTGAATAACAAAATTACAATAGCTTAAAACCGTTGCTTATCCAGTTATGGTTTTAAACCGTTACATCATGAAAGAGAACGGTTCTAAACCGTTCTTTAAATATTGTTGTCAAAATCATTGTCTATTCCAGTAACTATGGTAACAGTTTTTTGTTGACGTTGCCTTAGGTAAAAAACTGTTGCCTATGAGCATTGGTAATGGCTGCATATACCATAGGTCAAAAACTGTTGCCAAAGCGTTGCCGAAAGTTTTAGGAATGGTTTTTTGATCTATGGCAATGGTTTTCAACCGTTGCAAAAACCTTTATTTGTTGTAGTATATGAGTTATATTTCAATGATTAGGATTCACAGCTTTGATTGGTGATATAGATGAAACTCAAGCTTTGTTTCCCTTGTATATTTGTCTAGCAAAGGTGGCTTCTAAAGATGAGGATGCTAAGGTAGGAATTGCGCATGTTATTATGAACTAATTAATATTACTCATGCTAATTGGGTTCTTACTACATATAAATGTTTCTGCTTCTTGATGTTTTAACTACAAAAACAAAAGAAGTATTATGCTTTATATCGCATTGGTCGGGTTTTCATCTTTCAAGATCCTTCTGAAGTTGATGGTGATATTCAATAAAAAGCAAACTTTTTGCTCCCTAACATTCATAGGCTAGCTTTGACAACTAAATCTGGGTCACTTGTTCTCTTGTTTTTCACAACCGGTATGCATGTATTTGTGTAATCCTATACACACACACATGACACATGCATTATAATATAATATAATAAAATTCTTGCTAAAATCTTTTTTAATTGCAGTAAAGAACCCAAATTTCTCATCTGGGGTTAATGTAAGTCTGGTGCCTTTAGATTCGAATTCATCTGAATGTGAGATGTGCTTTTATTGCTTATATATAAAATGTAAAATTTGGTTGCAAATGACTATATTGTGGTTACCTTGTTGTTAGTTGAACCGGACTGGGATCATTTTGTCTAGATTCATGGGATTCATCAAAGATAACAAGTACTTGAGAGACATAGTCATTAGTTTCTTGAGTATGAATTGGTTGAGAACAAGTTGATAATTTATCTTCTTGTGAAAATTGAAGTTGCAGATTGTACATTGTGTAACTTGAAGTTACAGTGTTAAACTGTTTGTGTTATGCGAGATATGATGGAAATTCGGGGAGAATAGTGTCATTTTCGAATATAGAAGGTCAGGGATCATTTTGTCTCCTGTTAGAGTTGTTAGGGGCCATTTTATCTTCCGTTAGAGTTAACGAAACCAAGGACCTAAGGTAGCGTTTGTTTGCGAGACAGAGACCAAAAGACAGAGACAGAGACAGAGAGACAGAGACCAAGAGACAGAGACAGAATTAAGTATTAGTATTGTGTTTGGTGTGAAAGTGTACAAGACTGAGTGATGTCTCAGTATTGTGTTTGGTTTGAAATAAAAAATAAAGACTAAATATTAAAAATTATTAAAATGCCCTTAATTTCACCCAACAACCCTAACCCCCAAAAATAATTTCATTTTCATCAGCTTCAAACCCTAACCCCCTTTCTCCTCTCCTCTACCCTTTCTCCTCTCCTCTTCCATCAACGAACCCTGGAGCCTGACCCACCGCCGGTAGTACGTCGAAGGGTCGGAACCACGAAGGTGCCTCTCTAGTTCTTGGTTCATCTTCGTGGCCCCATTTGTCACCCTCGGTTTGTGACGCTGTTGCTGTATCCACGTCGGTGTATGTGCGTCGCCATCGTGTCGGAGCTGTGCATCTGGTATCCACTGTTTCTCTGTCAAGGGAGTTGGTATATTTCTTAAACTTTCAAACTTTCAAAGGTGCTTCTTCCCTCTTTCCTGTACGCTGTAAACCCTAACCCTCGGAATTATTTATAATTGTGAATTCGTTTTCAGCTTTGTAATTAGACGAAGATTCTGTAGGGATCTACTCAATTGAGGCTTTAATTAGTTGTATAGTCGTTAATTTGTTGGAATTAGACTGTGGATTAGATCTGAAGGAAACATTGGAGCTGAATTATATGGAACTACTATTTTTTATTCCTGCTAAACAACTAAGTTGTTACTAGGTTGATACTTGAGAATGCTGTAATTAAATGTGGGCACAACTAGGATGGTTCATTCATGTAGATGATTTTGTAGTAGAATTTTTTCATTTCCTATTCAAATGAGAATCCTTTTGGTTTTTGCACAAGTTCATTTTGCAGACATTATTAATTGTTTTGTGAAATGTAGGTAGAAGTTGAGGAGTTACGGGAAGAAATTACTGATATCCAAAATCTGGTAAGAAGATGTAAAGCGCCTAACTTTTTGTACATTTGTTTTAGTCTTTAGTTCACTAAAAAGATTCATTGTATGTTGCAATCACAAGAAACAAACACAACTAATAAAATGACCATATATGTTTGGTGTTGTCCGCATGAGTCCTGCATCAAACTGATTGAAATCCATACATTGTTTATTTCTTAAAACTTTTTTTGTTTAAAAAAAAGAGAAGAACAGGTACATTGTTTTGATTCCTACCAAAACAGAGTAGTTTGTAATTTTGCTATGTAAATATTTGTTGATTTTTGTTGTTGTACAATACAATCCACTTTTTGAAGAGCAAGGAATTGCATATTCGCATTCATGGCTTCTTCTTCTTCTTCATCCTCCTCTTCTTCTTTACCTGAGGTTGGTTTTGTATTTGTTTATTTTCTTTTTGTTATATTTTTCCTCCATTTTTCAGTTTTTAGGTAGCATCCATTTTTTGATTTCATATTTTATATGTTGTTAATTCTGTTGTTGCCATTTCTGAATTGGTTTCTGTTGAATCATCTTTGGTTGTTTCATATATGAATCCTCGGATATTTTTGGCACCTTGGATGATTAGAACTTTGTAACTGAAAACAAAAAAAATGTGAAATTTGATTAGAATCAAAAGCATTTTGTTAGTGTAAGTCTGTAACACCCTTAAATTTTTTGATAAAAGTAACACTAAGGAAGGAGAAGGATCACTTGGAACTTTTGAAGAATGACAATTTGACAAGAGGGGAGATACTAAGATAATTGGCCTGTTTTGTCGATAATGGGGTTTTATTGGGAGGAAGATTCTCTCTCTCATTCTGGTAGAGGGTATAAATTCCTGTTAGTATCTCTTTTATGTGTAGTATGTACTAAATTAATAATTTTGAATTACTGTTGAAGGTATAGCCTGGTTAACAATGGCTTCCACAAGTAGATGATCTACAAGTGGTACGTACGGCAGCGGCAACATAACGAGAGACCGTTTTTGTGAGTGTGGTTTAAGAGCACCGTTACAAGTTTCGAATAGCGTGGCCAACCCGGGTAGAAAGTATTACGCGTGTCCTACAAGGCGATGTGGATGGTTTAGATGGGCAGGTCCAAGTATCCAACATTCTGACGTTGGAGATGATCGATCTTCTCAGCTGAACTCTAATTTTAAGATGAGCGAACGAGTGGAAAAACTTCATACTGATGTTATGTATCTAAAATTTTTAGCATTCCTTCAACTTCTTGTTTCTATAGTTTGTGTTGTCTTGATCATTGTATTGTTATGTAAGTTGTAGTATGACCTTTGAACTCAAATAGGCAAATGAGAAATTGTAATAACTAGTTTGAGAATATGTTTCTGTAATTTTTATTGATATTAAAATGAGGACATGTTCAACATCTATTCTTCTATTTGTGAATGTGTCCTTTTTACTTGACTAATGCTCTCACATTATATTTCCTTTTTGTTATTCGATACCGTATAAGAAGAATCATATTATACACATTATGTTACATTAAAAGAAATAGATATGAAGCTAAGTTAGAACACAAGAAGAATGAAGACAAAATGGGTCCAATAGTGCAATGAGAAAAAAGAGAAGAAAATGAAATCAAAGCTAACTGGAAGAAGTTTAAAGTAAGTAGCACTGTGACATACATAACCCAAAAATAGTTGGTAACTTTTGTTTAATTATGGATAATCTGGATATGTTGAATCTTTGCATAAGTCATTCAAATAAGATCATGTGCACAACATATGTCAATTTTGAGAAAAAGGTTTATAATGGAAACACAGAATTGTTAAATAATTCAATACCGAAGTATCTATCCAAAACAGAACAAAAGAAAGGCATTACCAAAGTTATACCATCTTAAACATAACCATGTCCTAAAATCCTAAAACCCTATGGTGAAAAAGTTAACACCCTAAACCAAACTTAATACCCTAAGCCAAACTTAATAAATTTAACCAGTAGTCAACTTCATATAATGGAACGCATAAGGCCAATCATCTGTGAATCTGACAAGCCCCAGAAGTGTGCATACACATTAGGACTCTCAGCAAACTTCAAAATCACCCTCACCACCTCGTCATCACCGAATCCAAGCTGTGTGAGCTTCTCGCCAACCTTCCACCTCTCGTTCACACCAACAACGGCATCAGCTATCAGTTGGACATTCTTTCTTTGGTCAGCCGATGATTGCTGAATCTGATTGGCCATCCTCTCGAGTACGTCAACTTGTTTTCTCTTCCTCCCATATCACCTTATGCTTTCCGCACTCGCACCGGCCTCAGAATGTGATGCTTGTCCTTGCATTGCTTGCCCTCCGTCGTTACAGCCTTCAGAACTTTATTAAAATACTTAGTAACTGTCTCGCTGGACCTACAAAATCTAACCTGTAGACTACAGTTTTTCTTGTGATGTGCTAAGATAATTAAGAAGGTCGCAACCTGCTCCGGCAAGCTTACATGACCATCCTCTGTAAGTCCTCCTTGAACTTGGAGCAACTCACACAAATTAGCAAAGGCATTTGTGTTCATTCTCAACTCCCAGATACAATTCCTATCACCCTCACCAACAACACGCTCTAAAGTCTCACGTCTAATTCTACTATTCATTCTTCCGCCTAATGATAGTTGGCCACTAGTTCTATCCCTAAAGTAAACAAACAGCGTAAGCACAAAGAACAACATCAACTCTTCATGGTTGGATCTCATCTATTCATAAAAAGACACGCATCGTTTAATAATATCCAACCGCTCCATTTCTTCCTAGCAAAATCATTACATAAAAAAAATAAACATTCAAAGAAATGTAACACTACTAAAAATTTTTCATTAAAAAATATTTTTTAATAATGTTATAACATCCAAAGAAATGCTTTTACGTACCATATATTTTTATTAAATTAAAAAATAAGAAACAAATATATCTTTACAGGGAATATGGACTTTGGACTTTGGAAATTTTATGAAAACTAAGGTTAACAAGAATTTTGTGTCAATGCCTAATTTAAGCTTCCATCATTACTTTCATTTTGTGCCAAAGTAATTAGTTAACATAAGAACTGTCTTATATTTGGAAATACAAACCCTGTCATCAAACTTAGAATAACGTAAAAATGAAAAAAAAGAGGAAAAAAAGGGCCAAAACTTTAAGTTAGATATAGAATGACTAATACAAATCCAGAAGAAGTGCACATTAAATTAATAGAATGAATTATGTCAACATACAGTGCAAATTACATTTGTAAAGTGCTGCAGCAGAAGAAAAAGAAACCCCAAATCAATTTTAGTGTGACAAACACAAGAAGCACTTCCATTTTCACTGCAACCACTCCAATTTTTACCTTCACCCATATAACACTTTACAATACACATACACACAAACACAACATTTAAAATGTGAACAGAATAGATCACTCTCACAAAATCCATCATGCTAAGCTATAAACATTCATGACCCTTGACAAAAATGTGAACAGAATTTTTTGGAAGTCACAGTTGTATATAAAATCCTTGCTTATAATTACATAGCCATTGGTATATTGTACGCATACCAACATGGATTCACATGATCGCAATCACAACGGTTCTTCTATACAATAATACTCTCACAAATAATCGTACGACATGTTTATCTTTTCAATCATAAACACTTCCTTGTACAGGGTCAATAGAGGAATGTGCTAATAAAAAAATAAAATACAATACTGATGTGATTTGAGAATAAACTCAAAAGCTTTTAAATCTATCTGGTGGGTTATGGGTATTCATCATATTCAATTGTGATTCTTTTCAAATATAAAACAAATCCACTTAGTATACAAATAAATAAATAAATGTCAGGGACCAATTGGATTTTAAGCATGTGTTCTGAAATCTTATCAAGGCAATGTGTATAAAAAAACTAGAGTTATCATACAAAAAGTACTTTATGTTAGAATATTTTTATGCACAAACTGGATCCTGCATCTGGCATTTTTGTTGAAACAGCCAAAGTTAAAATTATATTTTAATTAGGGTTTAGAAGCTTAAGCACATGTTCAAAGAATACTCACATAGGCTGCTCAAATCAATGCAAATTTTACAATTTCCATATAGTTTGCACCTGAAAGTACTCCTAGCCTAGAGGCAAATAGAAGTTTACTGAAGTAACATGTTTCTACTGAAGTTTACTTCTCAATTTTAAGTTAGTATTTTGCAAATCAAAGCCTATCAAAAGCTGGAGTGCCACTACTCTTTAAACTACAACTAACCTAACAAATTCCACCAAAAAAATTTCACATTCTCGCATCAAATAGACATAAATTAGGCAAACAAAGCAGCCCAGATTTCAGATTCAGAAGATGCATAAGAAAGAAAAACAAAATAAACAAGCATGACCAAAACCAATTCATAGGAAGCACATCACACACGAAAACAACCAAACCGAAATGAACAGAGAAGAACCCAGATTACACAAACCAATGAAATCTACAGAGCATAACTAACCTAGGTTACACAAAGCATAACCAACGAACGAACGAAGGAACGAAATCCACAGAGCATAACTTGCTAAATATTAAAAACGACCCAAACCAGTAATAAAATTTGCCCAGAACTAACCTAGGTTACACAAACTGTGATGACAACAACGCTTTCTGATGAACGCTTTCTGATGAACTCAACAACGCTCTCTTAACTGGGTTCGTCGAACTTAATCCTGTGAAGGAGCAAACGAAGACTTGAGAAATCGTGGCCTAGGAAGAGGAACTTGAAAAGTGCGGCTCACTTACCTTGCAGTGGTTACCATGGCGACTACGACGGAGCTAGGCTGACTAGCGACGTAGACATGGAAGGACTTCAAGCATGAATGAGAAGATGGAATGAGGGGCTGCTTCAAACTGAAGCCCTAATTTGATTTTTAAAAAAGGCTAGATGTTGGAATTAGTTAATTATAATAGGGGTATTTTAGGTATAAAATAATTATTCAAGTTTCTGTCTCTGTCTTTAAAAATCTCAGTCTCTAGTGTCCCTACTTTTTGAAAGTACTGAAATACTGAAATTTCTGAGACAGAGACACAAAGTTAAGTACCAGTCTCTACCTCAACAAACATAATACTGAGTTCTTGTCCCCCAGTCTCAGTTCCAGTCTCTGCAAACAAATGCTACCTAAGTGACTGACGGAATTAATTGTTAGGGACCAATTGAATAATTAATTTTAGTTGGGGACTAAAGTGTGTGGTTCGAAATTCTTTGAGGACCAAAATGGGTAAATACTCATAACTAAATCTCTTATATGTTTTTAGTTCAATACTATACAATCAATTCAGTGATAACAAAAACACATCATTTAATTAGAAATGACATAGGATTAATGACATAAGAAATTTTTAAAGGATTATAAGTCTAAAAACTTAACTCACTCAACTAGAAAAATACATTTAAATATATTTTAGAACCCAAAAATACATCAATTTATACTATCTTTATTTAATATTGAGCCTTCGCGAATACGAACCAAAGTTTTAACCAGGAAAAATGGAGAGTCTTTACTTTAAAACATTTAATCACAAAATATATATATATCCACATAGCATTATATACATAGACTTATTTCAAGATTCTCAGAAAGAAATCCTACTCTTCTAAAAACTAAAAGCAATAAACAATGAGGGAAAAATAAATTCTAACAACTCAACTCATGAATATAATTTTCTATGCTCCTATAGCTCCGCACTAAACTTTTGCACCTGTAGCTGAAACGGGTGGAAATAGGGGGTAAGAACTGAGGAGTTCTTAATAGGATCGGAGTTAGAAGTTTAGTTCATTTTAGATATATTTGGTCAGCAACAACAGTCAACAAGGGACAACCCAATTCAACAATTATGGAATACAGAATTCAGATAGCCATTTAGCACACCCACAATCACAGGAAACACACACAAAAAAATGTGCGTAACAAGTATGATGCATGTCTATCCCTAGTACAGTTAATGAGCTCATCTGTCGGTTTCGACCTGCTTCCGACGTAACTCAGCAACCTTTGTCTGAGTTTGGTTTTCAATGCCATAACCTCTGTAAGCAACTTCGGTGTTACAGGTGTGACTTTCTTGAGCCGATGTATACAAACGTAACCTCTGTAAGCAACCTCGGTCTTACAGGTAAGGATCTCTCTAGTCAATGTATATATCGATAACCTCTGTAAGCAATATCTGTCTTACAAGTGCGACCATCCCCTAGATTGGCCGATGTATCTATGGAAATCAAATCTTGGTGGACTCACCATCATATCTCTACTCGTTTTCAGCAGGTAAACAATCATCTTTGCTTATCTCCTTTTCTTTTCGTTCTTTCTTTCTTTTCTTTTCTGTTCTTTGCTCTTCTATGGCAGAGGTTCTTTAGATTCTTTTAATATTTGCTCTCTGCTCTCCTGTGGCAGAGGTTCTTTAATATTTTTCTTTACTTTTCTTTTCTTTCTTCTTCTTTTCTTCCCTATCATTCCATAATATGAATTATCTTTGCATTATTCCATCGTATTTCCCTAAGTGTCTTATGGAAAAGAATTATAAAGTACTTTAATTAAGTTTGCATTTTCTAAAGCTTTTAAGATCACTTTGTTTACTCTTCTCTGACTTATAATAATATTAACGATATCTCTACTAATTAATATTTGTAATAAAATATTAACAATAATATAAATAAAATAATTTAAACGGTAAATAAATAATATTTATATCTTTTCTTAAAAGTTAGCTTCCTAAAGCTTTTATTTATAAACTTTTATTATTTATGTTTTAAACTCCAAACTTTTAAATACTTCATTTTTAACCCAAAATTTTTATAAAATTATATTTAAAATCTCACTTATCCCAATATTTATAAAAGTAACCCTACACTTTTATAAAATATTCATTTTATCCCTATACTTTATTTATTACCCAAAATACCCCAAAACGTATATAATTACAAAACTAACTTCAATTTTCATTAAATTACTATTTCAATTTCAAATATAAACTTTATTTCCCTGGTTTTAACTTTACCAAAGGACTGAATCTCATTTCCAAAATTCTTTAAGTTCTCAGCTTGAGTTTTAAGTCCATTTTTTAAACTTCACTATTACCGATCTTTCACCGCTTTTCATTTAATCTCTCAGTCATCAAATCTCATCGATTTTAATCAATAATTCTCATTCACAACTGTAACACCTTACCACACAGAACTTTACGCTTAAGTCGTAAAACAGATGTGGTGTGGTATTACGACCTCTAAAATAAAATATAATACATATAATAATTGAAAGAACGCAGTATACTAGGAGCCTTGAAGAATAGGTAAAACAAAAAAATGCAAAATTTAAAAGCACAACTCTCATAAATAATGTAAATTGCGTATGAAGAAAGCTAGAGTTCATAAACATATATATATATATATATATATATATATATATATATATATATATATATATATATATATATATATATATATATATATATATATATATATATAAAGTGAGAACAGAGGGTCAAGAGTACAGAATATCAAGCTCCTAACTCAGCCTGTGAACTTAAGGCTGGTCGGAGAATATTTACATACAAAATATACAATCCCATAACCCAAAATACATGTTTAAAACCCGAGTTCTCCATAAACCTCTAAGAGGTGCAACAGTAAAGCATATACATACATGAGGAGAGTTTGTACATATATATAACAAAAGATCAAAAGTAAAATCCCAAAATAAATCCACTTCGCTGCAGAAACTCCAGACGCCTAGCGAGGTGCCTCTCGACATGCATCTAAAGCAACAATATCGTATGGGATGAGAACCGACGGTTCTCAGTATGGTAAATGTGCCACGTACATAAGATACAAGGTCCTGGGAATGCCAGAGGCAATCCTAGAACGCCGACACTCAGATTATAAAACTTAAAGGACTAAAATAGAAACCATAAGTCAATGTGGTTTTCTAAGAATTCCTAAATTAACCAAGTCTTAAGCCTAACTAAATTCCTAACTTCTCTGCCCTTCCTCCGTTCCTCCAACTTCGGTGAAATTACAAAGATAAACAAACAGACAATGGCAAACACAGGTAGAATACAAATAATACAAATAGCAAGTATAACAATTAGTATATTAAAATCATTTAGGCAATCCCAATTAATGCACAAGCAAAAAATTCAAACAATATGCATATGATGTATGCCTTCCCTATGGCTATTGATATCAACTGTCGGTTACATAGCCAGCCCGACATGTCCTGGTAGCTAACTGTGGACAGTCCCTCTATACACGCATCCCCAAGCTCAAAAATAAACCATGGGATGGAACCCAAGCTGACATAAGAGAGACAACACCCCAAGCTCAATAATATTTCATGGGAAGAATCCCAAGCTCAATAATATTCCATATATGCATGCCCATGGGGGAACCCGGAGAGTTAAAGTGCCAGTCACATCTTAGGTACAAGGGGTCAATGAATGTCTCAATAATAATTCAATCATGTCTCAGAAATATCATTTTCATTCTCAACAATAATTTGTAGCTCATCTCATCATTCTCAATTAATTAACGCCATCAATTGTCTCACACATCATTCTCAATGTTACTTTACTCTCTTAATTACCTCATATACCACTTTCATCATCTTTATCAATCAAATACCTTATTCTCTAACCACATATTACCTTTTAAAAGTCTTTCTTCATTTCCAAGTTACCACAATTTCTAACTTCATCTTATTACTAGGCTTATTAACAAGATCTAGGACCAAAGGAATGAAAATAGAGGTTTAAAAGTTCGAAATTTAGCTTTAAAGCACAAAACCTTGATTTGCTGAAATAAGGGCCACGCGTACGCATGGGCGTGTAGCTTGGCCCATTTCGCGTACGCATAGAACTGTCCGCGTACGCATGTACGCTAGACAGAAATGACCCTTCGCGAATGAAGGGTATGCGTACGCATGCAACAAGGTTTTGTCCAACGCTAAGTCTGAGAGTCTGCAGATTTTAATTTTGAACTCCAAACTTTCGACACGCATAATTTGTCCATTTTAAAACATTTTTCATCCGTTCTTCGAACGACTAAACTTCACGAACCCAATTTTTATATGAAATAAGTTTGAAACAACTTAAGGGTTCGGAAGCCAAGTTATGGCTCGCCAAAGTTCGGCCAAAAATAGGATTTTTTCACAAAATCCTCAAACCTCTATTTTCATAAAAGCATAACTCAATTCGAACATTTCTATACTCATAATAGCACCAAAACATACCATTTACATCACTACAACCCCTCAAACAATCATATCTCAAGTTTGCATATATTTCCTTCCAACATTTTCAATTATAACATAAAAATCATTATCCTTTACATAACCATAACCAACATTCCTATTTACCCCCATCAAAGTCCTCATTCATTAATCCTCTTAACACATCAGCTATACTCATATCATAAAATCGATAACTCTATCTTGTATTATCAATAAATCATTGAATTTATCATGCATTATCAACTCTACATACCATGTCAACTAAATTACCAATCCATCTCCAAAACTCGTAATTTTCACTACATCATCAACTACCAACCATAAGCAACAATCATCAACTCCTTATTATACTAATTCAGCATCCTTCATAAAATTTACTAAGCATTTAACACAAACATACAATTCCAATCTATCCTATGGTCATCTAGCCTAAGTTTTTACAAGACATTATATATTAAATACGAGAAACATAAACCATACATTGGCCGATTTTCTGATAAATTCGGAGCACCTCAAGCATTCCCCACAACACAAGCCATCAACCACCGCCCCTCACCAATGAATCCTAGCTTCCATAATTGATCCAAAGCTTCAATTTCACAAGTTTAACCTTCAATTTGATTTTTTCATTAACAACATTCAATCTAAACCACATATATCACTATAATTAATCCCTAAACTCAAAATCTCACAATTTCACAAGAGGGTTAGGGTTCTTACCTTATCCATAGCTCAAGTGAGTCAAACCCAACAAAACCCACAAGCTAATTCAAACATAAACACTGAAATTAAGTAAGATTCAACATGGATACACATTGAATTTCGAAATTGGGAAGGAGAGAATCTGAAACTGGGAAGTGAACTCCATACCTAATTAATGACTAGGCTTTGTAGAGCTCAACACTGTGGTCACGTGGCCGCAAATGGTGCGACGATCGGAGCTCCAGATCAAAAGTTATCAAGAATTGAAGTTTGGAAGGTGAGGGTTTGTGTTTTGGAAGCTCTCCCCGTTCTCCTCAAGTTTCTAGCGTGAAATGCTAATCGAGGAAGAGAGAGTGTGCTGAATCATTAAGTGTGAGTGGAGTGGGTTGGGCCTTCGGCCCAATACGGATCCGGTTCAATCAGTTTAGCCCGTTTGGCCCAATCTTGGGCCAAATTTTTTAAAATTAGTTAAAATTCTTATTTTAATAAACTCTATCTTATTAAAATATAAAATTCATATCCTTAATTTTTTTCTAATAATTATTAATTTATTGACTAATTACTTATTAATTTTATGGGTTTTACAACAATAACCCTAAAATTATCAAAATAACCCCTGCTAGGCTGTTTTTCATGGTTGAACCACAATTCACAAGCAACAACACTAATTCAACAAAATTTCAACATAAAACTCAATCAAACTCAACAATAATCAATCAAAATAATATTTACTTATAAAATTAATATTTAACTATTATAAAATTACCAAACCCTATCTCCGTACGATATCAAAACAACGGAAGCTCTAGAGAAGCTTTTTGACCGAGCGGCTGAAGAAGAAACATCAGAAATCGTTTGTGCCTCCTAGAACTCCAATTGGCCAAACTCAAGGGGAGGAGAGCTATGTCACCATCAACTTCTACCAAACAAAAGAAACGTCAACGTGAAGAAGAAGAAGATACAAACACTTTTATCAGATTAGATTTTTTATTGGAGTTACGGATCTCAAGAAATCAAACTTGGAAGGGTTGAGGTTCCATGGTTTTCTTTCTTTCTCTCTCACGACCATTCTTTCTTTTTTATTTCTTCTTGGTTCGTTTCCAAGAGAGAATGAAGGGTAATGATGATGATTAATTAAGGTAGTGATGAGTTGTCAAAGAATGGGGTTGGGTGTCACGTTATAAGGCTGCTGAGTCAGCGATTTAAGTTATAAATATCTTAAACGGATAATTATGAGAGCTAGATATATTAAAACACAAGTAATAATATATATGAGTTACTAATATAAATGACATTAGCAACATAACAATAAAAGATATACGGTGAAGCATTAGCAATACTATGTTCATCGAGAAGTACCAATATTTACTTATATCGGCGGATATCGAACTCGATAATAATATTATTAACTAAAGTTTGTTTTTAAATTAAAAATATCAATTACTTAAATTAATATATATTATATATATATATATAATTTTCATTTTTTGTAACTTAATAAAATTATGGTTTTAATTATGTAAAATATTTTTATCATAATAAAACTATGAGACTTGCTACACATACAAGTCTTTTTGGCATACAAGTTTATACAAGTCAGCCAAAGTCCAACAACAACAACTCTCAATTTAAAGAACGTGTAAACACATGCTTCCTCAACTTTGAATAGTGCAAAATGAGAAACGGTTCTTCTTCAAAATTTGTATTCCACGTTCTTCCTCTTGTTCATTCTCCTTCTTCTTTTTCTCCTTATTCTTTGCATTTCCCCTCATATTTCATCCTCACCGTGGTTCTTTTTATTGTTTTTATTGTTGTTACATTTTTTCTCCTCCTCTTTCTATTATTTTGCAATATTATGTATTTATTTCTTCTTTGTTTGATTTTTTCTCCCAAAAAAATTATAAAAAAAGCAAAAATAAGAAGATGAAGAAGAAGAAGCAGTAGAAGATGAGAAGGAGGAAGAGAAAGAGTTTTGAATTATGCAGAACTTATCATAATAAAAATACACCTAAATATATTCGTGTTATACCCATATTTGCTGCAAATACAGAAAAATGTTTCCTCTAATGCTGTATTTTTTTTCTTATTCTTTTTTTCCTTATTTCTTTCTTTTTTTTAGTTAAATGAATGTAAGTTCATCATTTTCCAAGTAATTTCGTAACATTATGTGTTTTTTTCTTTGTTTGACTTTTTTGTTTTTATTCTTATTAAGAGAGTAAAACAAGAAAAAAACTTGAGAAGGTAAAATAAAAAGAAAAAGATGAATAAGAAAAAAAGAAAAAGAAGATGGTAATGATAATGATGATAAAAAAAAGAAGAAGAAGCAGTAGAAGATGATGAGGAGGAAGAGGAAGAGTTTTGAATAATGCAGAAATTATCAGAATAAAAATACAACCAAATATCCTCGTGTTATACCCAAATATTTTCGTGTTACACCCAAATTTGCTGCAAATATAGAAAAATGTTTTCTCTAATGCTGCATTTTTTTCTTCTTTTTTTTCTTATTTCTTTCTTTTTTTAGTTAAATGAATGTAAGTTCATTCTCTTCCAAGTAATTTTGCAGTATTATGTGTTTTTTCTTTGTTTGATTTTTTTGTTTTTATTCTGTTAAGAGAGTAAAATAAGAAGAAATTTGAGAAGATAAAAGAAAAAGAAAAATATGAATGGAGGAGCAACAGGAAGGGTTTTGAATTATGCAGAACTTATCAGAATAAAAATACACCCAAAATTCTTATAATACACCGAAATATCTTCGTGTTACACCCAAATATCTTCGTGTTACACCCAAATTTGCTGCAAATACAGAAAAATTGTTTCCTATAATGCTACATTTTTTTTCTTCTGAATTGAACAATACCTCAGCCACTTGATTGGATTCAAACAATAAAAGGAGGAGAAGAAATTCTAATGAAAAAAAGAGGAGGAAGAGGTGGTGTTAATGACGACGATAACGAAGAAGAAAAATAACAAAGAAGAAGAAGAACGTGCAATAATGGTAGAAGCGCATGAATATAAATGACTTGTAAAGACTTGTGTGGGAAAAACGCTTGTATGTGGAGAATAATTCTAAAAATATATATAAGAATTTGAATTTAATTGAACTCAAATAGTTATAAAATTTAGTTACTTATAATAAAATAAATCTAAAATAAGAAACTCCAATTTATGAAATGAATTATAACTTATTTATATTTATATTTTTAAAATTGTGAGTCGTTACATGATATATATTAATATTGTAATTTTTTGTATTTTTTAAAATTATAGAAAGAACTAAAATTTGGGGGTTTGATTTTTATATCTAAGATTTTTTAATTTAATTTCGCTAGAGAACCAACTAAGGATGATGCCAACTCCAATCAACTAGTTAAAAAACAGGTTTGTTACAAAAAAAAAATCTTTATTAGCCTAATTTTTTGAATTTTAAAATAAAAAATAAAAGAAGTTGCCTTCATTGGCTTATATTATAGTTGACTCTCTAGACTTTTTTTTAATTTTTATAAAATAGAAATGACAAGATATGATTTTTGTACTCTAAATAAAATGAAGTTAACACTCCAGTCAGCTATAATTTTGACAAATGCTATTGTCAATCCAATATGAAAAATAAAAAGTGACTATCCAAAGGAAGAGAAGAAAAAAATTAAAAAATTCAACGATAATGAAGAGAAAATATGCGAAAAAAGAAGTACGTGATTCGCGACAGATATTGTGTGATTGTTTTTTTTTTTAATTTGGGCAAATTTGGTTAAAAAACCCATTGGATGTGTGGCGTACTTGTTTCTAGAAAATAAAATAAAGGAAAGAAAAACCACCGCACCTGACACCTGTAAAAGGTAAAAAAGCGTAGTTTCATGTTCCCCTTGTGTTCGTCGACGTTCCTCACTTCTTCCTCCGTTTGGTAACCGGGTCTCTGTCTCTCTCTCTCTGTCTCTCTCTCATCAGAAGTTGAGCTCATCCCGCCGTCATAAGCCTGTCTTGCTATCTTCGCCATCACGACGATGTCACCATCATTAGGTATTGTCTTCGTTGCTCACTATTTTTTCTCCTCCCATTAAATGCGTTGACTCTAGAAAATTCAACGTGTTCTTGTGTAGTGTAATAATACTAATAATAAGTTAATAACAATAATAACGATACTTAGTTAGCTTTTAAGTGTGTTTTGAGCATAACACTCTCATGGACAAATGGGAATCATTATGTTACTATCTTCAAAATAGTCCACAAGTCTTTTGACTAAATAACTCCATCTCCATGCGAACTGAGGAAGGAAGATGAAAATGGGTGAATGTCCGATTAAGGTCACTCGCCGTCGGGTTTTCAATGAGCTGAGCTACTTTTTTTTATTCTGTTTTGTTGACTAGGCCTAGGATAAACTAGAACTTGATATAGGCTTCATGTTAGATGGCATATATATTTATTTCTTTTTGTTTAACAATATATACATATATAACAATGTAAGCAATTATAGTTTCATACATTATTTAATTTTACAGACTTTAATTATCATGATGTAAAGTAAACAAATGAGAGTTTACGATTTGGATTTATGTTGAACTCCTGATGAACTTTCCTGAACTCAAGTTTAATAACTTTGGATTTTGGATTTTGGATTTATGCTTACCTCCTCATGATATCGTGTACGTTTAAGAATGTTGTGATTGGCTTAACGGTGAAACTCTTTTGGTTATGGTGAATTTGCAGCAAGCATTGTGACTAAATGAAATTATATATCAA
This sequence comes from Arachis hypogaea, assembly GCF_003086295.3. Classification (NCBI taxonomy): domain Eukaryota; kingdom Viridiplantae; phylum Streptophyta; class Magnoliopsida; order Fabales; family Fabaceae; genus Arachis; species Arachis hypogaea. The sequence goes on from NC_092044.1 coordinate 104,387,788, forward strand.
CTTTTTTGTACTGATTGTAAACATTTCATTTATGGTTATTGTTGAGGTTGTCAATTTGTTTACTCATTATTATATATCTAAATGTTTGGCAAATCAATGTTACATAAAAGTTGTGTTTGCCAAATCAATGTTATGCAAAAGTTGTTGACAGTTGTTATTTGTTAATGGTTGCTCCTTCTTAAATATGCTCTAGTTGCTGGTCCCTGATTTCCCTCATTTTAGTAATTGGTTTCTGTTCCCTATGCCTTGTTTCAATTGCAGGTCTCCTTATATCTCAAGCAACTTTACCACGTAACGGTATTGGTTTCGTAAAAATGGGTGAAAGGAACTTTAACACTCTGGAAAAATTAGTTCCAGAAACATCAGCAAGGATGTGAGGGATAAGAAAGGAACAAGGGCTTTCAAAGAAGCCAATCCCAGTTTCATGAAATTCCCCTTGTCTAGATAGAGCATCAACGCAAGAGTTTGCCTCCCTGAAGATGTGATCGACAGCTGTATCGTCGATTTCTGCCAGAACCTTCTTGATGGAGTTGATGAGAGAGTAACCGACATGATGAACGACGTCCTGCTTTTGGATTAAGTCATTGGTACATTTGGAGTCTCCTTTAACCATTAGCTTAGTGATTGGCAGCTCCTTGCCAAATTCAATCCAACATAAAATTCTCATAACTCAATCATAGTAATGGTACAACACCCAATCTTCATGTTAAATCCTATGGTAGGTCTTCCAAGAGCGTCCCTTAGCAAGCCTCCACAGGCTCCTTTGGTCGGGTTGGATGACAAATCCATCATCGTGAGTTTCATCCAACCCTCCTCCAGCGAAAACCATCGAATCCCCTCGTCCTTGGTAATGCATGATACACCTGCCTTTCTTATCTTGTAGATTTGCTCGTGATGAGGGTACCTTATTATCAATAGCTCTTTCCAATGCATGTATTCTTGTGCATAATAATTGATTGGTGTTTTTCTTCCTGACTGAACATTATACATGCATCACATGTAAGTATTTGTTTTGGTCATATAGTTATGTGAATTCTTATGCATTTTTTTGTGTAAGTCGGACAATGCATGTTATCTTTTGCTTGAACTTGGAAAATTTGAACTTCATTTTATATGATTTTTGAATTGGCTTTGCTATATTTTAATAGAATAATAAACTTCCAATAATTTTGTTTTGAGTTTAATTTAGGTGAGAACAATGTTCTCCACATATATAGAGAATTCTTGATTCAACTAATGACTTGTTTTTCTTCTCAAAACCAGCTATGTTAACATTTTATCCATTTTGGGTTTCTTTGAAACCTTTTTGGTCTTAAAATCAATCTAAGAGTGGTTTAGCAAATATTAATGTGGATAATCAATTTCTTTTGCTCCTTGTCTGGTTGGAGTCCTATGGTGGCCTCTCTCTTACATTGGCATACATTTAGGAGGTAATCCTCAAGCTTTATGCTTCTGGGATCTAGTGGCTTATAATGATATTGATAAAAAAAATTAATCAAATAAAAGTAAAGGTGTGGTAAACATCATTCTTAATGAATTTCATATATATGAAGTTTGAAATAACACACACAATAAATGACTTATTTGCATTTAAAAGAGAATTTTATCATATTTATCGTGTCATGTTATTCTACTTGAATGAAATTGGTTTAATTGGAAACAATATAATATTTCTCTTACACGTGCGTTAGATCATAATCTTATTTTATTACATTTTTTAATAATTTAATAAGTCCTTATCTCAACCATATCGAATATGAGGTTATATATACCGAGAGTTCTCGATTTCATCGCCGCAACTCACAAACCCTAGTCCTCAAGAGTCACACGAAATCCACTTGAAATCCTTTTGAATACTACAGAGATTTTTAGTGATCGAATCATATCAGGTAATTCTACTTTCTAATCCTAGTGTTGATTAAAATTGTATCCTTTGCACTTCATTCCTTAGAAGATCGGGATTTCGTATGGTTTATGTGAAAAAAATGATAATTATCGGATCCTAAATTTTTGTTCAGTAGCAATAAACCATAGAAAACATTCAATTTCAAATAGGATAGATGACTTTATGGATAATAAATTTGCAAGTTAAATATTTGTTCTAGTTTCCTTAATTATAGAAAAGGAGTATGTAACCTATTACACGGTTTTGATGATATCTTGCAGCAGTTTCAGTTGCAGGTTTGTCATTTGAGAAAGTTTCACAAATTCAAAGGTTCAGATAAGTGTTATATATATCTGATACTTCTCTAACGATGCCAGGCTTTCCTGCTACAACTTGTGAAACATCGTATGTTCTCTTCTGACCATTTTTTATGTTCTCTTGGTTGTTTCTTGTTCTCGAGAAACAAATGTAGTTTTCTTTTCAGAAAAGTAATGCAACTTAGTTAATGTTTATATCTGTCAATCTGTGCAGATATTTCAGAAACATAAATCAAATATACTATCTAGATGCTCAAGGGCAATTAGCTGCTGAAGAGGAGCTTTCTGCAGAAGAGAGTTTTGCTGTTTATTGCAAGCCTGTGGAATTCTACAACATTCTTCGGCGACGTGCTTTACGAAATGTACTGCATATGATTGGTTAAAATTATCTGTTATTGATAGTTATATTGTGACTATTCATATTTTTTCATGGGATATATTACATGAGCATATGGTGTATTTTATTCTAAGTAGCATTATTGTTTATGTTCCTATTGTTTTAGAAGGATTTCTTGTACTTTTTGTTTACTTGCCTTGTCACTTGCTTACCTCTACTTGGTTATTTCATTCTCTTCTTATTAAATTATTTCTTATTTTGTGAAAAAAATTGAAAAAATATCCTATTGGGTTCCTCATGTTATGTTGATGTGTGACAATGACATTGCGTGTTTTATTCTAACAATATACTTTTCTATTTTGTAGCCTACATTTCTTCAGAGATGTTTGGACTATAAGATAGAGGCCAAGAAAAAAAAGAGGTAAGAGTTACCAAAGATAATCTTCCTTCTCCTACTTGCACCATTTCTTTCACGATTTATGTCATTTCATGCCACATGCCTACAGGGTGGATGTGCTACATTCTCTAAATAAAAATTTTTGCGAAGCTTAGGAGCCATTTATTGGTTTTGGGTGGCAATAAATTTGATCATTTGAACTTGTTTTGATTTAATAAGAACCGACGAATATTCATGTTTGTCAGTCTATGATCACCATTTAGCTACAAGTCAACATCAAAACATAACCTTGTCCAATCTATACAAAGATCTAAAATCCAGTGTTGGTTAAACTCCAAACCTCACAATTCCTGACTAAGCCTTATGTAAAATGGGATGAAGATTGTCCAACCGTATCTAACTAGTGCTTGCAAACATATGACATGCTTCCTAAGAGTAACTAGTAATTTTTTCTAGTATAAGAATCTGTTTAAAGATCAATGAAATATACATTATGTACACCTTGTGATACCATTTTTAACCTTTATATTCAGCTATGGATATGTACACGTTAATACATTTGATTGAATATGACGTAGTTTGTAAAGGTTTCATTTAAGGCATAATTTTGCTCTTTTTTCTCTCCTAATTTTTCTTTCATTTTACCTATGTAAAGTATCTTATCTTTGATACTAATGAATTATATTTCAATGATTAGGATACAATTGACAGCTTTGCTGGGTGATATTGATGAAACTCAAGCTTTGTTTCCCTTGTATATTTGTCTAGCAAGGGTGGCTTTTAAAGATGAGGATGCCAAGGTAGGAATTGCGCGTGTTATTATGAGCTAATTAATATTACTCATGCTGATTGGGTTCTTACTACATATATTTTATCTAATAAACATTTCTGCTGCTTGATGTTTTAACTACAAAAACAAAGAAGTATTCTGCTTTATATCGCATTGGTCGGGTTTTCATCTTTCAAGCTCCTTCTGAAGTTGATGGTGATACTCAACAAAAAGCAAACTTTTTGCTCCCTGACATTCAGAGACTAGCTCTGACAGCTAAATCCGGGTCACTTGTTCTCTTATTTTTCACAGCCGGTATGCATGTATGTACACACACATGACACATGTAATATAATATAATATAATTCTTGCTAAATTCTTTTTTACTTGCAGTGGAGAACCCAAATTTTCCATCTGGGGTCAATGTAAGCCTGGTGCCTTTAGATCCGAATTCATCTGAATGTGAGATATGCTTTTATTGCTTATATATGAAATGTAAAAATTTCGTTGCAAATGACCATATTGTTGTTACCTTGCTGTTAGTTGAACCAAGGTTGTGAGAACCGAACCGGTCAACTAATCGGTAAAGTCATTAATTTAATGATTTATTGATTTGACCGAAATTCAACCGATTTAATTAAATATTAAATAAAATTATTAAAAACTTATATAAAATTTTAAATATATAAATTCAATAAATGATTTTGGTGCTTCCAAATTTGGTTTTGGTGGTGCCATCAAAAACTTGTGGAAGCAACGTGTGGGGGCTGCGGATTCTTTGTTCTTTCAATTTCAAGCTTTCACTTCAGTTTCAAAGAGGAAAGGAGGGAGAGGAGTGGGAGTGGGAGCGGGGATTGGGTTACGTTGGAGATTTAGGGTTTTTCCTTTTTTTTTAGAAGGTGAAAACAACGCTATTTTGAAGTGGTTTACCGAACCGAAAATTTTTCAATAAATCAGCTGGTTCCATCGGTTTATTGGTTAACTGTCGATTTGACTAATTCTGTAACTGGTTTTTTTGTCAGGAGATTTATGAGGCTAATCAAATCGGTTTGGTGACTAGTTTTTGATTAGCCCAATTGAACCGGTCAGTCTGGTTCGATTTTCAAAACTATAATTGTTGAACCACATGTACACATGAACACATGTTCACACACATGATAACACTCTTCAATCCCGATTGAATACTAACCTACTCAATTAAGTGTTCAAAAATTTACTTTGAGGCTTGATGTGTGTACGAGATCATAAGCAATTCATATATGTTGCAACTAAAAGCATAAGCTTTTATTTTGGTTCTTAACAAGAATAGTATCCTTACAAAGTTTCTCTTCTAGATATGTCGAGAGACTGTTCACCTTTGCTATATTGATTATATATTTTTCTTCTTTTTACCCTCCTAACTCTTATGTAATTAGATTTTCTGTGATTTTATTTTAGAAAAGAAGTTGATGTTTCAAGGTCTAGTAAGTAGTAACAGGTTTACACCTGCCCCCAACCCCCTTTTTCCCTTGTGTTGATTTTAATGAAATGGGTAATTTCTATGGTTCTGAGAACTGAACTGAACCGGCAGTTTGATAAGGTTAAACTAGAAATCGGTATCCAGTGTGGTTGATACATAATCTGTCTGCCACAAACCGATAAAATACCTTTTGAATCGGTAAAAAACCGGCAAACCAATTGAACCATTTCCAATTTGGCCAGTCTAGTAGGTTTTTTGGAAAAAGAAATTGTAGAGCCATAGAGTTAGAGACTCTACCTCCAAACTAGGGTCTCCATTTCTGCTCTTCCTTTTCTCTTCTATTCGTTGATTAGTGCTTTGTGAGTGTCGTGCGGTTTCTTCAATCATCTTCCTTCTGTCGGTTAGCCAGTTCGAGCTCCTTTCCAAAGGTGTCGATGCGAGGAGAAGGAGGATGGAGAGAATAAAAAGGAGAAGTATTGGGAAGACCTTTACAAGTGAGAATAATGAAAAAAAGACCCTTGGGTAGCGTTTGGTGGAGAGACAGAGACAGAAAGACTGAGACTGAGAGACAGAGACTGAGAGACAGGGATTAAAACAAATCTCAGTATTCTGTTTGGTGTAAAATAGGAGACAGGAATTGAAACAAGAATGAAACTCTAATTTAATTTGCACAAAGGGTAAAATTAGAATTAATTAATTGAAATAAAAGTATTTAAGGTATAAAATGTTATTAAAGTTTCAGTCTCTAACTCTAAAAATTTCAGTCCCCTATGTCCCTACTTTTTGGAGGTACTGAAATACTGAAATTTTAGAGACAGAGACAAAAATTTTAGTACCAGTCTCTGAACTAACAAACACAATATTGAGTCTCAATCTCTCAGTCTCTGTCTTAGTACCTGAAAACAAACGCTACGTTGAGGAATGAATAATGGAATTTGGGAGAAAGAGACGGATGCCATTTATTAGGGTAAATTTTTGTTACAATGTAAAATTGGATTGTGATCTAAAAGCCTAAAAAATTTGTCAAATTAGTTTGTTGCTAAAGGCCAAAAAAAATATGATAATCAATAATCATTGTTATTTTTTTTATTTGGGAAAATGTTAGCATCTTTTGATTATAAATAGTAATGATAATTAATTATTGCTTAAAGGAAAAAATAATAATATTATAACACAATGATAAATAAACAAAAATGTATATTTTATAATAACGGAATAATTTGTATTATATATTTATATATTTTTATAAATAAAATATCTTTCTTGTTTAACCCCATTCAATCGCAGTTGAACCATTAGACAGGTTCATTTCGAGTTTTAGAACCTTGGTAGTTTCACTAATTTGTGAACTTAATCACTCTTCAGTGCTAGAATTCATCTTTTCATTTCATTTCATTCTGTGCTTGATAGCAAGAGATGCAAACTACTGCTTATGTGGGAAGGTATCTCTCGAAAAAAATTTTCAGTTCTGGGATGAATCTTCAAATTTAAGATTGGGACTTCAAGCTGAGGCTGTGTCAACTGTTGATCTTCATCCTTGTATACTAAAGGTAATTAATATTGTCTTCGTTGTTCTTTCTTTAGCGATAATTTCAAACATTTTTCTCCATTCCAAATAAGATAGATGTGCCACCTTATAAATTTCTTTATGCTGCAGTATGGTGCTCGAGATGAGGAGCAAAACATCTCAGTTCAAGCACCAAATAATTTTGAGAATGGGTTTCCAAAGAGTAAAACAACGCAATTGCAAATCAAAATGTATGCCCAACAGATTGGTGCAAAGGAAAAATCTTCCCATGATACAAACATAACTGCACTTGCATCGCGTATGACCCGGTAGTTACCATTTTCTCATAATATTTCTTTTGCAATGAATAATTTGTGGTAGGAGGGGTTCATTTTGTTTTTGTTGATTTAGGATTTAGGACTTAGGGTTTACCTTGCTAAATGCAAAGTAGATATTTTAATTGGTAACTGTGAAGTAGTGTAGTTTCCAAACCAATCTTTTAAATATGAAAACTTTTCTTCTCTAAATTTAGATGTATTTTCGTCTTATTTGGCTTGAATTATCATGTACTTTATATTAAATAAATTGTGGTCTTCATTCTAACTTCTTCTCAACTTGTATGATTCAGGTTGAAGGAGGGAAACCTGAAATTTAATTTCAGGTATTACATTTTATTTTCTTTATGATAGTATCTCTGGTTCTTTTATGGGATTATATTGACTGTCTATTAATGGGTGCAAATACGCAGTGGTACTGAAAACCACATTTGTTCTTATGTTTTCTGCATCTCTTGCATATTTCATGTTACTTGCTTTTAGAAGAAATGTCGAAATTTTGCTACTTATTATTCTTCTGTTTTATCAAATTATATTACAGGTATTACTATGATAAGTTGCAGAGAACTGAAGGTAATATAATGCTCCTTTCGTGTTCTTTTGTTTTTTTTTTTTTAGTTTGATCCATGTAGCTGACTAAACATTTATGGTTGTGTAGTATAGTTGTTTGTGGGTTCTATTTCATAATTAATATAGTGACTTTTGGATCTGATCTCCACAAGGTTTTTGGTTTAGTTTCAATCCACATATTTTCAAAATGTTGTGTTTTAATCTCTATTCTGTTAGTGTAGTTATCGAGTGGTAATATTTATAAGAAGCAAAAGTAAATCGTTAATATTTATATTCACCAAACAAAAAATATGAAGGACCAGAATTTAGTACAATAGTGTTTGAAACGAAACATGTTAAAATCATTGAGATCAAATCAAACTAAAAGTTTGGAAGAGATTGAAACCGAAATTGACCATATTTTTAGCAACCAGAAAGATATCTAAGCTTAGATTTCTTATTTTACATTGTTATCTCTTTCCTTGTTAATTACAGTCACCGAGGATTTCTCCTGTCCATTATGTTTGGTTAGATGTGCAAGCTACAAGGTTAGCACTGCTTTTGAGTTCTGACTGATAATTTAAACATTTAATTTTTAATGTGATAATTATAAACTTATTTTTTAATTTTTCTGACATGTTCTGTTTGTAGGGTATAAAATATCACATGCTTGCATCACATGATCTTTTCAACTATGAATTTTTGGTCAGTCTTCTTCAGATCTCTGGCAAACTTTAATTCTTTGAGGCTTGAGCTGTATTAAACTGTTAGTTTCAATTATAAATCATTTTGCAGGCATGGGAGGACTGTCCGACAATAAACATATCTGCGAAAACTGATAACTGGAAATCTGAGGTCTGAACAGTTTGATGTCAAGTTCTTTTTTTTTTTAATTTAAGTTTGTCTAGTTTTATTATATTTCTTCTTACAACAGAATTGAATGTAATGTGTATGTGTGATGCCTCTTTAGTGTTCAGATCCGGCTTATTTTTGCAGATTCACATTTGCAATTTTCACCCCGTATAATTTCGGGTTGGGTTTAGGATGACCCACCGCTGACGTTATATACTTCTTTAAAGTATACCTTTTATTAAAATTAGTGATAAGTTGTTAGACTTTTATACTTCAACTATTACTTTTTTTATTACATTATGCTATTTTTGTATTGAATTTTTTATTTTGGTATAAGTATTGTCTAATATCTTGTGGATTTCATCTCTATCTTTTAAGATTTCATTACTTTGCTATGTATAATGTCTAAAATTATACATGTTGGTTGTTTTACCCTTTAGAGAAGATGTGGTTCCCAGAAACATGCAAGTTAAGCATGACAAAACTGTCTGAGCTTTTATAGCATGAGTTCATTTAAAATTATTTGTTCACTTAAATAACTTGTTAATTAATTTCCCTCCAGATTTTCGCAAAAATTGTTGATCCCAAGTTGCGCGGTATTAACTTTTGGTAAGCTATTCTCGTTTTTGCACTGGTCTGAGATTTACTTGGCTACAGATACGTTCATATAGATGCATTTTATTTAGTAAACTGGTCATCTAAAACCTATTTCAGTGCCAAACCATTTAAGCGCATATGGCCAGAGGATGAACCTTCTGAAAGAGCAAAGGATGCAGCTCCACTTGCCTTACGATACGAAATTCCAACTGGAGAGGGTGATCTTTTGGAGAAAGCTGATGGTATGTATTACAATTATTTCAAGTATTTTAGTAAGTGATGTTGATAGAGCGATGCCTACTACTAACGGGTTTGGGCTGTGTTACAAAAGGAGAGGTAATTAGCGGTTAAGTGACAGTTTTAGGAGTTGTTGGCATTGGCTGATAGGTTGTTAGACTCTATTACTTACTGCCTATAAATAGCTAGGTTATAGTTAGTTTAGTTTTATGCGTATTTTCTGTTATGAATTCTGTTAGAAACTGGAGAGAATCCCTCTCCTTGAGTTGGTAGTTCCAACTCTATAGAACCTTCTAGGGAGTGCTAATTGGCCATCCGGGTGCGACAATAAAGCTTACCCGTTCTGCTATTGCTGGTTCTATCAACTGGTATCTGAGCTTGAGGATCCCGACGCTGAATGCTGCAATCGGGATCGAGGAAAATGGAGACATGATTTGACACAATCGAGTCGGGCATGGAGGAGATGTTCCGATCAATGCAGGAGATGCTGCAGTACTTCAGTTCCAGAATGGATTTATTCAAAAATCGCGCGCCTAATCAGAACGAGCGTGGTTCACCGGGATCGCACCCGGCCGCAGGCTCGTCGGCCCGAAACCGCAGCGCACCGGAGCAATGTCGGAAGTTGGAACTTCCGATCTTCTGCGGTGATGATGCAGTGGTCTGGATTGAACGCATGGAGGAATGGCTCACGGTCGCGACCTTTGCAATGGAAGGAAGGGCGTTCACGTGGTTCAGGTGGTGGGAGGCAACGGCGCCGGTGCTTCAGTGGCGGTTCCTCAGTGCGGCGCTGCTACGGTATTTTCAACCGGAACGGCTGCAGAGGCTGTATCAAACGCTACTGTTGACTAGATCAAATCAAAATCAGATTCCTAATTTATTTTATGAATCTTTTCTGTAAATAGAATTAATTATAATATCCTTTCCAGTTTTAGTTTAGCTTATTTTTAGGGATTTTATGATTAGAAATCTTTTCTTATTTTAGACTAGTATTTTTCCCATTTTCTAGTTATTTCTATTTCTGTAATTCCTCTATAAAGAGATGATTTCCTGTACATTTGAATATACATAATATTCAGACACTTCAAGTTGGTATCAGAGCAGAATCTCTGCACTGTGCCTCTGATTTATAGATATGGCTGACAGTTCCTCAGTCATTAATCATGAGGCTGAACAGGTTGAGCAGCTCATAAAGCTGTTAAATTCCAGTTCTTTATCTAATACTCCTAGTGGTTCTTTGGCTCAAACAGGTAATTTTAGTATTCCTATGTCCCTTAACTGCACCTCAAACTTGAATGCACCATGGATTGTCGATTCAGGTGCATCTGACCATATGACCAGCCTCTCTCCTTTATTTAAAACTTATTCTCCTTCTTTTGAAAATGAGAAAATTAGAGTTGCTGATGGTAGTTTTTCATCCATTGCTGGAAAAGGTACCATTAAATTGTCCAAAAACATTGACCTAAAAAATATCCTACATGTACCAAAGCTGTCTTGTAATCTCCTCTCTATTAGTAAAATCTGCAAGGATTCCAATTGTGCTGTGACATTCTTTGATACTCATGGTATTTTTCAGGACCGAACTTCGGGGAAGATGATTGGCAGTGCTAAGATGATGGACGGGCTCTATCATTTTGAGGATATTTCGGAAGATAAAGTAGCTCAAGGATTTAGTGGTAATAGTTCTATGTCTATAAAGGACCAAATAATGCTCTGGCACAATAGACTAGGACACCCTAATTTTCCATATCTCAAACATTTGTTTCCAAGTTTGTTTAAGAATATTGATTCTTCCTTACTTAAATGTGAAAGTTGTATTCGTGCAAAGAGTCATAGAGTTCCTTATTACTCTCAACCTTATCATGCATCTAAACCTTTCCAGTTGATTCATAGTGATGTATGGGGTCCATCGAAAATAACAACCCAATTTGGAAAGAAATGGTTTGTGACTTTTATCGATGACCACACACGACTATGTTGGATCTATCTCATGCATGAAAAATCTGAGGTTTCTAAAATTTTTCAATATTTTTCAAAAATGGTAGAAACTCAATTTGACACAAAAATTTCAATCTTAAGAAGTGATAATGGTACTGAATTCTTTAACAAAAATCTTGGTGAATTTCTTCAAAAAAAAGGTATTCAACATCAATCTACATGTCCCAATACACCTCAACAAAATGGCATTGCTGAAAGGAAGAATAAACATCTTCTTGAAGTAGCACGTGCCATTATGTTTGAGGGTAATGTTCCAAAGTATTTATGGGGGGATGCTGTCCTAACAGCAGCCTATCTCATAAATCGAATGCCTACGCGTGTGTTAAATTACTGCACACCGTTGGATACTTTCAAAAAGAATTTTTCAGCATGTAGATTGTATTCTGATTTACCTTTAAAAGTATTTGGTTGTACTGTATTTTTGCATACACCTTCACCCCGAAGTAAACTTGATCCAAGGGCAGAAAAATGCATTTTTATTGGCTATTCCCCAAGTCAAAAGGGTTATAAATGTTTCAATCCACACACAAAAAAATGTCATGTAAGCATGGATGTTACTTTTTTGGAACATGAAACATTTTTTCAGAAAAAATTTCTTCAGGGGGAGAGTTTAAGGGGAGAAAATTTTTTGCATGAACCTTTACCCACTCCTATCTTACATATTGAAGATACAACTTTCACTGATCAAACAAATTCTGAAATAATTGCAAAAAAAAATGTGGAAATCAATTCTGAAATTGTGCCAGAACTAGTTGGAATACAAATAGAAAAAGAAATACCACAATCAGAAAAGGAGCTTCGATGTTATGTTCGGAAATATCCCAAGAAGAATAGAGACCAGCCCATCATCTCTGTATCAACCCAATCTGAAAACCCGGAAGACGGCCCAACTGTAGTACCTGAAGATCTTCCAGGTAAATCTGAAATTGTCACTTCTAATAATAATTTGCCAATAGCCCTTAGGAAAGAAACCAGAACCTGCACCAAAAAGGTACTTAAAACCAGCACCAACCATCCTATTTCCAATTATGTCTCTTACCAAAATCTCTCTCAAAAACATCGAGCTTTTACTTCTAAAATTACAAATCTGTTTGAGCCTAGGAATATAGAGGAAGCACTAGATGATCCCAATTGGAAATTAGCAGTGATGGAAGAGTGGCATGCACTCAAGAAGAATGAAACTTGGGAGATTGTAGATCTGCCACAGAATGCAAAATTGGTTGGCTGCAGGTGGGTTTTCAACATCAAGTGCAATGCTGATGGAAGCATAGAGAGGTATAAGGCTAGGTTAGTAGCGAGGGGATTTACACAAACTTATGGAGTAGATTATCGAGAGACCTTTGCTCCAGTTGCTAAACTCAACTCTGTGCGGATTCTCTTATCTCTTGCTGCGAATTACAATTGGCCTTTACATCAATTGGATGTAAAGAATGCTTTCTTGAATGGGGAGCTAGAGGAAGAGGTGTTCATGAAACTTCCACCTGGATTTGAGGCTGAATTAGGGAGGAATAAAGTGTGCAAACTAAAGAAATCCCTCTATGGATTGAAACAATCCCCAAGAGCTTGGTTTGAACGACTTGGAACGGTGGTGAAGGGACTTGGTTATACTCAAAGCCAAGCTGACCATACACTTTTCTATAAACATTCAGCAGTTAATAAAACTGCCATCTTAATTGTATATGTAGATGACATTATTCTGACAGGTGATGATAGCTTGGAGCTAAAAGACTTGAAAGAAAAGCTTGCCAAAGCTTTTGAAATCAAAGAACTTGGCTCATTAAAATACTTCCTTGGAATTGAATTTGCAAGGTCTAAGGAAGGCATTTTTATGAACCAACGAAAGTACATCCTAGATCTTTTAAAAGAGACGGGATTACTTGGTTGTAAAGCTGCTGAAACACCTATAGAGCCTAACTTAAAATTGAAGCCAGCTGAACCAGAAAATGTAATGGACAAAGGGAGATATCAGCGCTTAGTGGGGAGGCTAATCTATTTATCCCATACACGCCCGGATATAGCCTTTGCTGTGAGCATGGTAAGCCAGTTTATGCATTCACCTGGCCGAGAACACATGGATGCTGTCTTTAGAATCCTAAGGTACTTGAAGGGGTCGCCTGGGAAAGGGTTACTTTACAAAAACTATGGACATCTTCAAGTAGAAACCTATACGGATGCAGATTGGGCTGGGAATGTCATGGATAGAAGGTCTACATCTGGGTATTGCACCTTTGTTGGAGGAAACCTGGTTAGTTGGAGGAGTAAAAAGCAGAGTGTTGTGGCACGAAGTAGTGCAGAAGCTGAGTTTAGAGCAGTGGCTCATGGAATATGTGAAGCACTATGGGTAGAGAAAATCCTACAAGAATTAAAGGTTCCCATTTCTCCACCAATAAGGTTGTATTGTGACAACAAATCTGCAATTTCTATTGCCCATAATCCAGTTCTGCATGATAGAACTAAACATGTTGAAGTTGACAAGCATTTTATAAAGGAAAAGATTGAGAGAGGACAGATTTGTATCCCATATGTTCCGACCACGGAACAATTGGCAGATGTTCTAACTAAAGGATTACCCAAGAAGACCTTTGATAGCATAATAAGCAAGCTGTCAATGAAGGATATCTTCAAGCCAGCTTGAGGGGGAGTGTTGACTAGATCAAATCAAAATCAGATTCCTAATTTATTTTATGAATCTTTTCTGTAAATAGAATTAATTATAATATCCTTTCCAGTTTTAGTTTAGCTTATTTTTAGGGATTTTATGATTAGAAATCTTTCCTTATTTTAGACTAGTATTTTTCCCATTTTCTAGTTATTTCTATTTCTGTAATTCCTCTATAAAGAGATGATTTCCTGTACATTTGAATATACATAATATTCAGACACTTCAAGTGCTACTGAAGCTGAAATAGACGAACTCGGTCCGGGACTACGTTGGTCAGTTCGTGCTTCACACGCTGCCTCTCCGCGGAATTGCGCTGGAACTGCTAATGGACCTCTTCTTGAACGGGCTGAAACTGGAAGTGGGTGAAGAATGTAAATTGTTTCCATACCAGTCAGTGGATGAGTTGATGGAACTGGTACAGAGGGTAGAAAACCGCAACGCTGCCTTGCGAGGAGTATCCGGACGTAGTAAACCACCGTCTTCCAAGTTTGTCGTTGCCAATTCAACTGCCACCAAAGCTGTGCATCCTGCTATAGCGTCCAATTATGCAGCAAGCAAGGGCGCGGAGTCGACGACGGATCCCTTGCGACGGCGCGGATTGAGACATCTCAGCAACGAGGAGTATAGGGTGAAGCGCGCCAAGGGGGAATGCTTCCTTTGTGATGAACCGTACACCGAGGATCATGTTTGCCCGAATAGGGAGTTCGAGCTTTTGATCATGGGGCCAGACTTTGAAGCGGATATGTTACAGCATGAGGCGGTTCCGGAAAGAGGGTAGCAGGGACAATTGGAACTCAAATTCATGAGCTTGAGTGGACATCACAAGTCAATCAAAGCCTGGGCAGAGATAAATGGCTGCCGTGTATGCGTTCTCATAGATTGTAGAGCTTCAGACAACTTCGCGACACCAGAGATCGTCACCGAGTTGGGCCTAAGGATTGACAACGCCCCTAAGTTCCAGGTCAGGGTAGCGGACAGCAGCAATAAAGGGGGACAAGGAAGGTGTTTGGGTGTAACTCTCCAATTCAAGGAATTGACGATCAAGGAAGGCTTCTTCATTTTCCCAACTGACGAAGTTGAGTTTGTCTTGGGGCTGGTGTGGTTAGATAAGTTGGGAGACGTCATCACAAACTTCAAAAAATCACGCCTTTGATTTCGGAACGGGGACAACATGGTTACTTTGTAGGGGGGACCCGGAGCTGTGCTATGGAGGCATGCACCTTCAATCTGCAGTTTTGTCCATTCAAGGAGGAGAGGGATTTATGGTCCAGCTGTGGCCCATGACTTTGCATGCTGCCGCTGCATCGCAGGTGCCACAGGTGATACAATCGGTGTTAGCTTCTAATGCTAAGGTGTTTCAGACATTACCAGGGCTGCCACCGCACTATCGCCATGATCATGCCATTCCATTGAGAGAACGAGCTTCAGCCCCGAATATAAGAACTTATCGTTACCCGCACCATCAGAAATCAGTGATTGAACAAATGGTGAGAGAAATGCTGGCCTCATGGATAATTCGGCCAAGCTCCAGCCCTTATGCTATCCCGATATTGTTGGTGAAGAAAAAGGATGGCAGCTGTAGATTTTGTGTCGATTATAGGGCGTTAAATGGTACTACGGTGCCAGATAAATTTCCTATCCCCATCATTGATGAGCTACTCGATGAATTGGCCGAAGCTATAGTTTTCTCTAAGCTGGATTTAAAATCTGGGTACCACCAAATTCAGATGAGGGATCAAGACATCCACAAGACTGCCTTCCGCACTCATGAGGGCCATTATGAGTTTCTAGTCATGCCCTTCGGGTTGACAACGTCCCTAGCTCCTTCCAAGCCTTGATGAATGACATTCTTAAGTCTCTATTACGGAAATTTGTTTTGTTTTTCAATGATATTCTCATCTATAGTCATGATATGGCGAGCCATGCCCTTCACCTCCAACAAGTTTTCCAGATTTTATTGAAGAACTAGTTGGTGTTGAATGAGAAGAAATGCACATTCGCAGTGAGCTCGGTGGAATACTTGGGTCACATTGTCTCGGCACAAGGGGTCTCGACTGATCCTAACAAAACCACAACGATGCTAGAGTGGCCAGTGCCTATTCGTGGGCCTTACCGGATATTATAGGCATTTTGTGCAAGGATATGGAGTTATCGCCAGGTCGTTGACGGAGTTGACAAAGCGAAATGCATTTGAACGGAGTGACAAGGCCTAAGAAGCTTTTGAGAGATTGAAGCTGATGGCAGACCTACCGACTTTAGGGTTGCGTTTGTTTACAGAGACAGGACACTGAGACAGGGATACCAGACACAAAATCGTGTTTGACGGAAGAGACATGAACAAAGACATTGGATTAGTGTATTTTGTGTCCATTCTGACAGGAAAGACACAGAAACACTAACAAAGGACATGACTTATTTTTCATTTTTTCTTTTATTATTTTTGTTAATTTTTCATTATTATATTTTTCGTCTCAAATTTTTTGAAAGAAAAAAATGAGAATAAATTGGATTTTCATAATTTGTTCTGGTTTATTACCAAATAAAATACAAAAACACAATTTTGTGTCTCTGTCTTTTATGCCTTGTTTTAAATGTCTTGTCTTGTCCTATTCTCAGAATAAACGTAGCCTAGCAGTTCCGGATTTCAATCAAGACTTTGTGTTGGAAACTGACGCATCGAGTGAGGGGTTGCGTGTATCCCAGCAGGGCAGACCAATAGGATTCCTAAGCCAAGCACTATCTCCAAGGGCCCGGCAAAAATCTGCATTGAGAGGGAGTTGATGGCCATTGTCTTCGCTGTCCAAAAGTGGCAGCATCACTTGTTGGGTTGCCAATTTATTGTTCTCACAGATCAGCGAAGTCTGAAATTCCTCACAGACCAGCAACTCATGGACCTAGCTTACTTGAAGTGGACTACTAAATTGTTAGGCTTGGATTTTGAGATCCGATACCGGCCAGGCCTTCAGAATAAGGCGGCAAATGTGTTGTCATGACAAATGATGGCAAGGGCAATCTCGGTAGTACATATGAACCTTTGGGAAACGGTGGAAGAGGAGGTGGCTCTCGACCAAGAGCTACAAAAGATCGTGGTCGCCCTGTAGCAGGGGTTGGATGACTATCCGAGGTGTTTCTTACACAAGGTAGGCTGTTTTATCAAGGGAGAGCAGCTTTGACTGCAAATTCTTCTCAGATCCCACTTTTGCTAGCTGAGTCCCATGATAGTGGGGTAGGAGGACATTCAGGCTTCTTTCGAACCTATAAGCGGTTGGCAGCAGCTGTTCATTGGCGCAGCATGAGGCAAAGGATCAGGGATTATGTTGCGGGTTGCCACACTTGCCAGCAAAACAAGTGTGCCGCGATGAAACCGGCGGGGATGTTGCAACCCCTACCAGTTCCGAAAAGAGTTTGGGAGCATGTTGCAATGGATTTTGTGGCGGCATTGCCAAAATCCAAAGGCATGGACACTATCCTGGTAGTGGTTGATCGGTTAACTAAATACACTCACTTCATCCCCCTAGCTCATCCGTTTTCAGCCAAGGAGGTGGCACTAGCCTTTATTAAGGAGGTGGTTAAACTACACGGGTTTCCCAAGTCAATCATATCGGATAGGGATACCGTTCATGAGTAAGTTTTGGTCCGAACTATTCCAAGCTACAGGGACAAAATTGAAGTACAGCACAGCATTTCATCCGCAAACCAATGGCCAAACCGAAGTGGTGAATCGCTGTTTGGATACTTATTGCGGTGCTTTGTGGGTGGCTACTCGAGGAAATGGTTGGAGTGGCTACCATGGGCTGAGTTTTGGTTTAATATCCCCTACAATGCCTCAGCCCAGACAACACCATTTCAAGAACTTAATGGTGTGCCAGCACCTGTTCTTTTCCGTGGAGAGACTTTTCCATCGCATGTTGAGGAGGTGGCAGCATTGACCGCAGCCAGGGATGCTGTTTTGGCAGAGCTGATTGGTGCAGGCTCAGCAGCAGATGAAACAAGCAGCAGATGGGCATCGAAGGGATGTGGAGTTCAAGCCTGATGAGTGGGTTTATTTGAAAGTGCAACCTTATCAGATGCGGATACTAGCGCGGAAGGTCAATGAAAGATGAGCCCTCGTTACTATGGACCGTTTAGTGATTGAGAAGATAGGGGTGGTGGCATACAGGTCAGCCATGCCTCAAGGGTACAGACTTCACCCAGTCTTCCAGGTTAGCAAGTTGAAAAAGGCCGTCCCGCCGCAGCAGCAGGTGTAGACGCTTCCACCGGGGATGGCTGAGGATGGTGAGCTGGTGATGCACCCGTCTCAGATCGTGGCATCGTGAACCACAGAGGACGGGGTTTTGGAGTATTTGGTGCACTGGGTGGGCCTCTCTCCTTGTGAGGACAGCTGGGAGCGACTGGCAACGTTGTGGGCTACCTTTCCGGAGTTCCACCTTGAGAACAAGGTGGTTGTCCAAGGGGGAGTATTGATAGAGAGACGCCTACTACTATCAGGTTTGGGCTGTGTTACAAAAGGAGAGGTAAGTAGCTGTTAAGTGACAGTTTTAGGAGTTGTTGGCATGTTCCAGTTGGTTGATAGGTTGTTAGACTCTATTACTCACTGCCTATAAATAGCTAGGTTATAGTTAGTTTAGTTTATGTGTATTTTCTGTTATGAATTCTGTTAGAAACTGGAGAGAATCCCTCTCCCTGAGTTGGTAGTTCCAACTGTGTAGAACCTTCTAAGGAGTGCTAATTGGCCATCCCTGTGCAGCAATAAAGCTTACCCGTTCTACTATTGCTGGTTCTATCAGATGCACACAATGTTAATTAGCCAAGAAAATCTGACAGTTAATTCAAAAAAATTTATAATTCATAGATGGTTGTTACATAAGTCAAAGTGATCAGAACAACTAATCATAATTTATTTGATTACAACTTAAAGTTGAAAACTCCCGTCTTTGTTTTTCCCCTTTAGAAATGCTTGTTAACTTATTTCATATGGTCTTTGATAACTTTTTTCCAAATAATCTTGCTGATAAAAAGGGAAAAGGGTAACTTATCTTATGGGATATTTATGGTAGCATCAGTGTTGTAGTGTGATGAATGTGTCATGAAATTCTAGACATTGCAGGGATTTCAACCGCAATTGTACCATTTCAACCTGATCAAGACTGTGTCCCACCTGAACCAGCAACAGATGAGAATGCTCTTTCGAATCCTGCTGTGTTACCGGATGCCATAACATGGAAGTCTACAATTCAGCGTTATAACATTGACCCACAAATGTATGTTCTTTGGCATATGAAAATACATATATGAGCTCTTACATTTTGGGATATTGTTAGATGCATAATTGTATTGCGAAACCGTTTGGTTTTATAAATCAAATAATAAATTAAGCTAGTGCTCAAGTTGAGCTAGATATCTTCATTTGCAATTAAAGGCATTGCTAATTGGTAGGAGCTAATTGTATGTGGATTTTGATTATTTATTTGGGTTTTGTTTACTTTTGATTTGTTCATGTTATTTGCAATGCTTTTATGCCTGAACTTCATTTTCCACTTTATTTCCAAGTTCAAAATTACTGTCTTAATATTTTCTGTTACAATCAGGAACCAAAATGTGTGTTTTTTATTTGAAGGACAAATATAATACTATCAGAAGTTTTCAGGTATTGAGATGTAGTTTTTCTCAATATTTACTAAGAGGGAATAAAACTGATCTGCCTAAATGATATTTGGACTGGTATATAGGAAGCGTTGAAATAAGGTGTCATGTCATTCTCTACATGTGATCATAAATATTTTTTCCTGTAAATTACTTGATGTACACAGCTCTGACATAGTTCTTCGAAAACATTTCAGCCTTTCCCAGTTGAGCAAGCGAAAATTCTATCACTCTCGCATATACCAGGTAATAAGTGATTGCCATTTATTTGTTTACTGTTTTGCACTTCAGTTTCATTGACAAACCACATATAAATTGTCCTGAAAAAACAAGAGCCGAGTACAATGAGAGGCCTATACAGAGTGCTTCCTGTATCTTCCTGTGGAAATTGTTCTATTTCTTGCAATTGGTTGGATAATAAATGTGATTTTATATAATCAATTCGATAATGTTGGGGATGCGAATAGAAATTTTTTCTCCAAAAATATGTTTTTGTCCATCAAATGGAAAGTTCTTAATAGAGTATGCTAGCAATTCTATATTTTAGAAAATCTCTCTCTCTCTCTCTCTCTCTCTCTCTCTCTCTCTCTAAGGACATCAAAATATGTAATTACATGCCCTTTAATGGTTTTTTATGTCGGACAAATATTTTCCTCATTTCCATTTTCATTTATTTATTTGTTTGTCCTTCAAGCCAATGGAACTTGAAGAAGTTCTATCAGAAGGAGATAGTGAGGATGAAGTTGATGATGAAGTTGCTGATTTTGAAGAGCCAAGGGTATGCATGATTATATATATGATCCTTGTTTTAAAATTTATAAGCTCTTTTACCTTTTTAAATGTAACTCTTGTGATACAAGAATGGTCTGGTAAAGCTTTTGGGTAATGTTGGATGGCCCTGTGGCTGAGGCTCAGTAGTTCTTTGTTACCTTTATTATTAACTTCTTGAAACACAAGTGTCTCAAAGGGAGAAAGAAAGAACATAGAAAAGCTGTAGGGAAATATTTTGCCGTTTACCCAAAAACCTACTTAATAGTGTTTACATGTTAGCGATGTCACTAATTACTTAATCCATAAGAGTCTCCTAATTACTTTATATGCCGTTTCTTAACAAATTGTTGTTTGGTTTTACATCAACTGCACTTAAAGGATAAAATATACTCTCTTGTCCCTGAAGTTTTCGAGAAATTTTAAAATTACCCTTAACGTTTCAATTTTGTTCCTCTCATTTCAAATATGTTTCAATTATACCCTTCGGGGTTAAGAGACATATTTGAAACAATAGGGACACAATTGAAACAAATTAAACGTCGATATTTTTGAAACTTTTCGAAAACTTCAGGAACAAAAAAAATACACTTTACCAACACTTAAATTGGCTGGTTTAATCGAATTTTAGACCTTGTTAGGAGAGCTTAATTACCATTTGTGATTCTAATATGACAATTAAATTTCTGCTTGATCATTGTATAGGTTTAGTTTGAGGCTTTGGGATGGGAATATGAAATCTATTGCACCTTTTAGTATTTCTTCATACTTTACGTTTTGAAGATTCATTGAAACATTTTGATACCTTTCAGCGGCTTGGTAATTTTGACAATGTGACCAATGCTGAGAAGAAATTCATGCATATGTGGAACTCGTTTATTCGAAAGCAACGGTAAGTTCTTTTCATTTTGACTCCATTCGCTCTCTGTTCGTTGCATCTTCCTTGTTTTGATAGACTTGTTCATTCGATTTTAAACTTTCTAGCATCAATTATTTTCATGTGGCAGGGTGCGGACTAATGGTCATGTTCCATGGGCATGTGAAGCTTTTGTAAAAGTCCATGGCTATGAGCTTCTAGAGTGCTCCAAATTGACTTGGTAACTAGCCTTTCCTTTTTTTCTTGTATCAGAGTGCTCTCATTTTATATTATACTAGTGTTGCGTGTCGGGCCACTTTTTAGCTTAGAAAAATCCGCAAGGAGCTATGAAGCACGGACACTTTATTGAGTTGTCGTGTTGGACACATTTCAAACACGACATGCCTTTGAATCTTTTATGTCTGATTGTATCTTAACAAAAAATAAAAATACTTCTGCAGAAACGCGTGGACATATCCAAAAATCATCATGTGTCGGTGTGTCTCATATTATTCTTTGTCTATTCTTAAATTAGCTTAGAAAAAATATATAATATTATGAGAAAGTATAAGGATTCAACTTTTAGTTATCAACTTTAATGTTGAGGTTTATAATTTAGTATTTAGAGTTAAATGTTTATGATTTAGTGTCTAAGATTTAAGATAAATAAAATAGTTTTAAATATATTGGCTAATGTTGGTTGAAAAAAAGGGTTGGTTACCTAATATTACTCTTATTATTCATTAATACAAACAATTCTTACATGATTTATATAATTAAAAAAGACATTAAAAACATTAGTTTGTGCTTTAATTTTAATAAAATATCAAGATATTGTTACAATTTATTTAAAACATAGTTTATATTTTAATATATATGGCATGTTTTTGTGTCTCTAAAAAAATTGAAATTAGTGTGCCTGCGTGTTCTGTGTCCCATGTTCTTGTCGCTGTTTGTGCTTCATATGTATGGAGTATTACTTGAAGAGACTGGGTTTGACTCTAGTATGCACAATAACCATTTTAAATTTCGGGTAAAGTATATAGTTTCTCTTTAAAGTTTGAAAAAAATTTCAAAAATACTCCTAAATTTTATTTTGTTTCAATTTTTCCTGAGGTTTTCATTTTACATCAAATATACCCCTGTCAAATTTTGAGAAGGTTTAGGACCAATCCAGTAATAATGCATGACACCTATCTCTGAGTTGCTTGTGTTGAAAGTTGTTCTTGTGAAATTGTTGCTAAATTCATTCTAATTTTTTTGAAAAAAATTAGCCATAAGGAGTATATTTGATGCAAATTGAAAATTTTTTGGACAAAGTTGAAACAAAATAAAACTTAGGAATATTTTCTAAACTTTTAACAAATTTCAAGGACAAAAAATATACTTTACCTTTAAATTTATTTTTTACAAATCGTGAGACAAATGTGAGAGAAACCAAAATTCGAGTAAAATTATGTTGTCTTAATATATAGATGCATATTGAGAGGAGCTGTTTTATATTAGAGTGAGAGACACAAATCTGGATTTCAAGGAAGAATAAGTTGACACATTGCAATGCATTTATTGGTTTCTCTTTTTTTTTTTTTGACATTGACACGCAGCACGCTCTGTATTATATGTTCTTTTATCCTCTTTATGACTTAGTCTTCAATCAAAATGTCATGCTTCATTATCATCATATATATATTTTGGATGTTTCAGGATTTGCAAATAATAACAAGTTTGGTCCTGTTGGCAGGTGTTGGAGATTGCTTTCCATCAAATTATGGAATCATGGTCTTCTAGATGCACGGACCATTAATTCATGCAGCCTTATTCTTCAACAATACGAGGCAGAAATCAGCGCCAAATAGTTAAAAGATAATTCATTCTCGTTCTATGACGTATCCATAAAATTTTCATAGTGGGGACGAAAATATATTAGAATAAATTTTGTTGATTAATGTTTATACTTTATGTAATAGAGAATTAGAGATATAGAAATTAAAAAGAATTAGTGTGCAACTTTTTTTTTTAAAATGCTTTTTATTATATACATTTTTTTTATTTCTAAAATCTGAGCTGAAAATCTTAGTTAAATTATAAGCAATTTGTTATCACATATTCTCAATTAATTGTATTTTTATTATTTTTACATATTTAATAAATAAAAGAACTAATCAATAGGTACATCTGTCTATTAATATACTAGTATTTATAATTTGAAGTTAGAATTATATTTAAAAACTTAATTGTTGATACCTGCCACTCAATTAGAGAATTCATTTGTTATAATATTTATGGCAAAAAATAACTTTTTCAACAAAAACAACAGTTAGAAATATGACTATTTAAAAGTTAAAATAAATAATTTTAATTAATAGATAAATAAATAATGTTCTTTTTTATATCATGATTTTTTATGACAAAAAAAGACATTGATAATTTTATGTGTTTAGAAAATTAAGTTTTTAGTTTGATAATTAACTAATTGGTTAGTTTTAAAAAATATATTATCACTACTTATTAATTTTTTTCATTGAGTTGGTCTATTTATTTTGAGTTTTAATATTAAATCAGATTTAACAAGGTAAATATTGCTGCATGTTTCGTTCAATTAAATAAATTACTCTTTAAAGATAAATTTTTTAAAAATCGTTTATTAATTTATTAAGGGAACAAAAACATTATAATAAGAATAAATATATATAATATATAACTTTTATTTTTTTTTTTAAATTTCAGTGGGGGCAAGTATTCTCTCTCCCCGTAAGTTAGGTCTATGTCCCTGACTGAAAAATCCCTTTTAATAAATACAAAAGACAAGATGACATATATATGGAAAAAGGACCATTGTTTTCTTCACAAAATATAAAGGTAAAGATTTATATTTAGTGTTTTTTTATGTGAAGTTGATAATTGAGAACTATAAAATAATTTAATATATTTGATTAAATTATTATATAATATTTTTTAGTTATCAATTTTTCATGAATAAATTTTAACCTTGTATATAAATTGTTGTCATCGACTGTGGGGTATTTTTTTTCATTTCAAATTTATACCCTTTTGTATGGTATTCTCAATTCACTACCTGGATTTGTACCATAAATTTGTAAAGGGATAAAAAGTTCCATACTTTAGTACATTTTTCTGCGGGATGTAGGCGAAGAAATTATTTGGCAAGATGAAGTATTATATTCCTGATTTGCTTTGGAGTTTGTTTCATGTGAAAGTTCCATACAATCTTTACATGTCTTGTTTTTCATTATTAATTTGATGTCTTTGCAGTTTCATACTTGGTCATTTTCATGAGTCTGTCGTGTGTGTTTGTGTTTTTCCCCCCTTTTTTTTCCAAACCGTGATAACCATGTTCTTGGGAGCCAATGCTACCTAAGTTTTGGACTTAGATAATCTAATGTCCTATGGTGTTATACATTTTTTAGTTTTTTAAAAAAATATATAAATGGTTAAATATATTTTAGAAGTAACGGGATTTTCGTACAAACTATCCGAAAAAAATTGAGAATTTCGTACATATCATTTATTCGGATATTATGAATAACTTATCATTATATTTTCTAGTGTTGCAGAAACAAAATTTGATCACCTAATCGCCTTTGAACATGTAAAAATTTCATATAAATAAATAAAATCTAATCTCTATTGAATGGTTAAATTTTATAAGTGATTCTAGCTAAAAGTACTAGTATACATATTATATTTTCTTATCACGTCTACTTATGTGTTAACGTGTGTGTGCGTGTGTTTTTTTTAAATAAAATTTGACCAAAATGAAAAGGGTAATGCATCATAGAGTATAAGGTGCATATATAAGTATATCCTACTTTATTTATCATTAGATTATTGTTATTATTTGGACTATCGTAAACCCTGCCCGTAATAACAATGGCCTTGGAACAAGAAGAATCTAAATTGAAATGTGTGGATGATTAGCAATGAAACCAACTTTACTTTTTTATTAAGAAAAAAAAATATAGAATCTAAATTGAATAGGTCAATTTATATTTGATTTGAATATTTTAAAAGCATGTTTATGAGGTTATTCTGCAAATTGATACTCTTAGGTATACTCGTTAATGTATCGTATTCCAAAGGCAGAAGTCAAGTATTTTCTGTCCTTTTTAGTGATGAATTCGAGATACAAATACTATAATGTTGGTCACTTTGTTTTACGGATTTAAGAATGTTTCTGAAAATTGATGTTCTAGCATGTATGCAAGACATTGTCAACTTAGTTATCCAACAATGGACAAAACAATATATTATATTATATTATTCTCGTTAAGGACATCTTTTAGAATATATGTAAAATAGAAAAATTTTCAAAATTTCGTTTTATTTCGATTAAAAACAATATATATATATATATATATATGTGTGTGTGTGTGTGTGTGTGTGAATTCTACCCAACCCCCTCTAAAATAACATGTAAATTACTGTTACGGCCTGGCCCAAGAAAGAACTTGGGCCTACCCGACCCGATCACCACCCGACCTCAACGGTCAGGTGACCCGAACCTATCCGATCCGCGCATCCTTCCGGGACAGCTGGCCACCACAGCTGTACAAGGAAGCTTCGAAGAAGGTGGGTTCTGCCCTCCTGGGACCCACACCTGACATGGTATATAAGGGAAGGGTCCTACCCTCCCCCAAGGTACGTCACACATTCCACCTAACCCATTCCCCACCTGCATACTAGCTGACTAGAGCGTCGGAGTGTCTTTGCAGGTGGCACCCCCTCTTTCCTTCCACAACGAGAGCTCGACTACCCGGCAGATCCGAACCCAGCACAACCACGATTGCAGCGTTCTCACCCCCTCAAATATCCACCCGAACTGTCCGGTAACAGCCCTACCGAACATTGGCGCCGTCTGTGGAGACCGTTATAGAAGTTGTGCCGGGCCTAGGAGACCAAGGCCGAGCAGCCGGCGCAGAGGCGGCAGCCTCTGTCGCTTCACCGGGAGGACGACGAAGGTCCCCCGGCAACGCATCGAACCACGCACAAGGACGCGAGAGACGTGACCTTTCGGAGGAACTGGCGGTGATAGCGCCCGAATAATGCAGGAGCTATGCCACAGAGTCCAGAATCTGGAACGACAACTAGCCGATCAGGAGCACGATCGACGGACCACCGATCCTACTTACTCCCCGTCCCCAGAGAGCCGGGAGAGAGATTCCCACCGGAGTCACCCCCGGCACGCCTCCGCTTCCAGAATGGAAGCGGAAAGCACCCGAGAAGACTCTCCCATTCCGAGAAGACGAAACGACACAATCATCTACTCCCGAGGTAAGGAAATGTACCACACGGGATGAGATCGCGAAGGCAGGGAAGGAAGGCCTGTGAGGACGCGGCAACCCGTGGTAATGGGCGCCACCTCGTTCCATCGGTCCATCCTTGAGGTCTGGTTGCCGAAGCACTTCGACAAACCAACGGACATGAGGTACGATGGAACCCAAGACCCTCTGGAACACCTCACGGCTTTCGAGGCTAGAATGAATCTGGAGGGAGTAGGGGACGAGGTGAGGTGTCGGGCCTTCCCGGTCACCCTAGCCGGACCTGCGATCCGATGGTTTAACGGCCTCCCGCAGGGATCCATCTATGGATTTTCGGACATCAGCCGTGCCTTCTTGGCTCAGTTCACAACGCGAATAGCAAAGGCAAAACACCCGATCAACCTGCTCGGGATAACCCAAAGACCCGGGGAGCCGACCAGAAAGTACCTGGATCGCTTAAATGACGAATGCTTGGAAATTGACGGCCTAACTGACTCGGTGGCCAGCCTTTGCCTGACGAACGGCCTCCTGAACGAGGACTTCCGAAAACACCTTACCACGAAACCAGTTTGGACGATGCACGAGATCCAAACGGTGGCTAATGAATACATAAATGACGAAGAAGTCAGCCAGGTCGTGGCCGCCAATAAACGGCACTCCGGCTACAATCAACCTAGGCAACAGGGTAATGGAGAGAGACACAAAGAACAAGCCAAAGAGGGAGGGCCGACCAAGGCATACAGACCGTTTCCCCGGATCGGGAAGTTCACCAACTACACTCCACTCACTCTTCCCATCGTGGAAGTTTACCAACAAATAGCCGAGAAAGGGATCTTGTCGAAGCCCCGACCACTCAAGGACCGTACGGGGGGGAACAAGAGCCTCTACTGTGACTACCACAAGGGCTATGGACACCAAACACAGGACTGTTTTGACCTGAGGGATGTATTAGAGCAAGCAATAAGAGATGGGAAACTCTCTGAATTCTCCCATCTCATACGGGAGCCGAGGAGACGGCAGCGCGACCAAGACAGCGAAGAGGCCAAGACCCGAGCGGCAAAGCGGCGACAAGAGCCAGAGGACAAAGACCACGGTCTCACTGTGATAAACGTAGTAACTGCCAAAAACACCGCGCCGAGGTCTAGGTCAGCTCACAAGAAAGACGCCAAAATCCTGGCGGTCTCCTCCGCCCCAATGCAAAGTTCCAAGAAGCCCCCATGCGTCTCCTTTGGCCCCGAAGACCAATGGTTCGACGAGGCACCCGAAAACTCACCTATGGTCATCACGGCCAGGGTGGGAACCGGCCTCGTCAAACGAATCCTTGTCGACACGGGGGCAGACTCGAACATCATGTTTCGCAATGTGTTCGACGCTCTAGGATTAAGGGACACCGACCTATCATCGCACCAACACGGGGTCATCGGATTAGGCGACCACTTCATCAAGCCAGACGAAGTAATATCCCTGCCGATCTCTGTGGGACAGGCACAGGGCCGAAGATCGGCAATGGCCGAATTCGTGGTCCTCCGAGATTCCACAGCCTACAACATCATCTTAGGGAGGAGGACGATCAATGATGTTGAAGCGATAATCAACACGAAGCTTCTAGTCATGAAGTTTGTTACCGACGATGGGTCCGTAGGGTCCATAAGGGGAGATCTGAAAACGGCACTCGCTTGCGACAATGCCAGCCTGTCCTTAAGGAAGAAATCTAAGGAAGCGTCGGGGGTGTTCCTAGCTGACCTAGACGCCAGGGTAGACGACAAGCCCAGACCGGAACCAGAAGGGGACCTGGAAAAGTTCAGGGTCGGCGACACAGAGGAAAAGTTCACGTTCGTCAACAGGAACCTCCCACATGAATTGAAGGAGCCCTTGGTAGAAATGATCAGGGCCAATGGGGATTTGATTGCCTGGACACCGACCGACATGCCGGGCATAGATTCCGAGATTATGTCACACCACCTGGCCGTTAAGTCGGATGCGCGCCCGGTAGCCCAACGGAGACGAAAGATGTCGCGGGAGAGGGCAGAGGAGGTGGCTAGGCAGACGGCCAGCCTCCTAGAAGCAGGTTTCATACGAGAACTAGACTACTCGACATGGCTCTCGAATGTAGTTCCAGTAAAAAAGCACAGCGGCAAATGGAGAATGTGCGTAGACTACTCCGACCTTAACAAGGCATGCCCAAAAGATTGTTTCCCCCTTCCCAACATAGATGCACTCGTCGACGCTGCGGCAGGCTACCGCTATCTGAGCTTCATGGACGCCTACTCCGGCTACAACCAGATACCGATGCACCGTCCTGACGAGGACAAGACAGCATTTATAACGCCGGGAGGAACCTTCTGTTATAAGGTGATGCCATTCGGGCTAAAAAATGCAGGAGCAACATACCAGAGGCTGATGAACAAGATATTCCACGACCTCATAGGCAAGACTGTGGAAGTCTATGTGGACGACATCCTCGCAAAGACAACGCGACCTGATGACCTCCTGAATGACCTGGCAAATGTATTCGCCTCTCTCCGACAACACGGCATGAGGCTCAATCCCCTCAAATGTGCCTTCGCTATGGAAGCTGGAAAGTTCCTAGGATTCATGATAACCCAAAGAGGGGTAGAAGCTAACTCGGAGAAATGCCAAGCGATCCTGCAGATGAAGAGCCCGGGTTGTATCAAGGACGTCCAAAGATTGGCAGGATGACTGACCTCGTTATCCCGTTTTCTCGGAGCCTCGGCAGCAAAGGCCCTGCCTTTCTTTAATCTCATGAAAAAAGGGATAGCGTTCGAGTGGACGCCCGCGTGCGAGGAAGCTTCTAGACATTTCAAGGAAATCCTGGCGACACCCCCAGTTCTCGGAAAGCCAAAGGTCGGGAAGCCGCTGTACCTATACCTCGCCATAACAGGAGAGGCCCTGGCCGGGGTTCTGGTAAGAGAAGAAGGGAGGACTCAACAACCGGTCTATTTCATGAGCAGAGCCCTACAAGGGGCAGAACTAAGGTACAGCAAACTGGAAAAGCTAGCTCTAGCACTATTGACCTCTTCACGGAGATTAAAACAGTACTTCCAAAGTCACCGGATCGTCATAAGAACGGACCAAGGGATCCGACAAGTGCTCCAAAAACCCGACCTGGCGAGAAGGATGATGACTTGGTCCATCGAACTTTCCCAATATGACATACGGTACGAGCCCCGGCAAGCAATCAAGGCACAAGCAATGGCAGATTTTCTAGTAGAAGTAACGGGAGATCCAACCGAAGAAACGAGCGCACGGTGGAAGCTCCACGTGGACAGAGCCTCCCACCAGACCTCTGAGGGCGCCGGGATCATCTTGGAAAGCCCGGCTGGAGTCGTATACGAGCAGTCGATCAGGTTTGAGTTCCCCGTCTCAAACAACCAGGCAGAATACGAAGCCCTCATAGGGGGCTTAACCCTAGCAATGGAAGTCGGAGCAACAAGGCTGGAAATATGCAGCGATTCGTAGGTCGTCACCTCCTAGGTAAACGGGAGCTATCAAGCCAGAGACTCATTATTACAAAAGTACTTGGAAAAAGTCAAGGATCTGAGCCAAAAGTTTGAGGAGGTCACGGTCCACCACGTGCCCAGAGAAAGGAACACACGGGCAGATCTCCTATCAAAATTGGCCAGCACTAAACCGGGAGAAGGCAACCGGTCTCTCATCCAAGGTATGACGAGGGAGCCGGCGGTCACCCTGCATCTATCAAGGCTAGGTTCTTCATGGCTAGAACCCATCACCAGCTTCTTAGAAAATGGCAAACTTCCCGACAACGAAAAGGATGCCGTGAAACTGAGAAGGGAAGCGGCCAAGTACGCGGTCATTCAAGGACAGCTATTCAAGAAAGGGCTCAACCAGCCCCTACTGAAATGCTTACACTCCGACCAGACAGACTACGTCCTCAGGGAAGTCCATGAAGGCTGTTGCGAACATCACATAGGGGGCAAAGCCTTAGCAAGAAAGTTAATCCGGGCTGGGTACTATTGGCCATCAATGATGGCAGACTCTAAAGAATTCGTCAGAAAATGCACCAAGTGTCAAGAGAACGTCAATTTCCACAGGGCACCTGCCTCCAAGCTAAGCCTGTTAACGGCCTCCCAACCATTCGCACAATGGGGAGTTGATCTCCTGGGACCTTTCCCAGTTGGCCCCAGACAAGTCAAGTACCTCATAGTCGCCATTGACTACTACACCAAATGGATAGAGGTCGAGCCGTTGGCCAGCATATCCTCATCCAATTGCAGGAAATTCATGTGGAGGCAGGTGATAACACGATTCGGGATCCCGGAGATTGTTATCTCAGACAACGGCACACAATTTATCAACAAGAAGTTCACGGAGTTCCTCACCGGCTTGGGTATAAGACAGAAGTTCTCCTCGGTAGAACACCCCCAAACGAACGGACAGGTGGAGTCCGCGAACAAGATTATCCTGTTAGGGCTTAAAAAGTGACTAGATAATAAAAAAGGCGCTTGGGCAGACGAGCTCGCCTCGGTCTTCTGGTCTTATCGAACAACCGAACAGTCCTCCACCAAGGAGACCACCTTCCGACTAACATACGGGCTAGACGTAGTAATACCCGTAGAGGTCGGGGAACTGAGCCCGCGACTACTTCTGAAAAGAGTAGGGGAAGCCGTGGAGAAGGACCTGATAGATGAAGCCAGAGAAATGGCCCATCTGACGGAAACAGCGCTGAAACAAAGAGTGGCCCTACGCTACAACGCCAAAGTGCTCAAAAGAGAGTTTGAACCAAACGATCTCGTCCTAAGGCGCAACAACATCGGCTTGCCGACCCCAGGAGAAGGCAAACTGGCAGCAAACTGGGAAGGCCCATATAGAGTCAAAGAAGTGATGGGTAAAGGCGCTTTCAAGCTGGAAAGGCTCGATGGCAAAGAAGTCCCAAGAACGTGGAACGCGAGCAACTTGAGAAGGTTTTACTCCTAGCACATGAGGCGACATACCGACCAACCGACCTAAGTATTTAACGCGTCTGAATTGTACTTTTCGTTAGGGCCTTTTACGCAATTTCCGAATAAGATATACTTATGCAAATTTTTCTCTCTTTTGTTTTGTTCCGCTACGCAAGCGAACCCCCCGCAACTCGACAACGACGTACAGCTCCGGGACTGATCACCCCGGAAGCCCATCAATTACCACAATACGAAACGGCTACACTAAAAAGCCACGACCCGACTCAACCAACTTAGCCGGAATATAACCAATACGGTAAAACGAAAGGCAACAACTTTGACCTGAGCTTTGAAAGCTTCCTCGGTTGCCAAGATCGCGCCCTTTCCCTGCTTGACGACGTCTTTGTACTTTGTTTTCAACGCTGCCAGCTCGGCTTCGATAGCTTGCTTCTCCTTCTCCATCGCGGCCACCCGCCCTTGTGCCACGCCAACCTGACTCTCTAAAGTCATCTCCCGCTCAACAAGACGAGAAACCGTAGCGTCTGACTCTTCCAACTTCTTCTCAGCGGTAGCGACCTTCTCCTCGGCAGCAGTAGCTTTCTTCTCGGCAGCGTCAAGCTTCTCATTAGATTGGGTCAGCTGCTCCCGAAGAGTCTCAACTTCGCGTTTAAGCTCATTATTAGCCGTTCCAGCAGACTCCAATCTCCTGCGAAGAGATTCCATCCCAGACAGCTCAAACTCGGCTTTTCGAGCTATCACTGCGCCGCGCAAGAGGGTGCGATACATCCACCTTGCTTGGCCGACAAGGGATGACTCATGAAAGTGCTCTTCAGTGCCAGGAATCAACTGAGAATCTATGAAGTTCCCGGCGTCAAAATTCTTCTCCATCACAGTAAGAACACCCTCAGGGCTGCTAGACATCTTCCTCTTCCTTTTGAGACTAGGTACCTC
This sequence comes from Arachis hypogaea, assembly GCF_003086295.3. Lineage (NCBI taxonomy): Eukaryota > Viridiplantae > Streptophyta > Magnoliopsida > Fabales > Fabaceae > Arachis > Arachis hypogaea. The sequence goes on from NC_092044.1 coordinate 104,420,105, forward strand.
CTCCACCTCATCATCGGCAGCAGGGTTGGACGTCGAACCCCCAGTGCCGACCACCTCGCGGAAGGGGGAAACGCGCACCTCCTTATCACCTTGAACCAAGGAACCCTGAGCCGAGGTACCGGTCTCATCGGCCGCAGCCCCTTGCTCGGAAGCGGCCTTGCTCTTGTCCTCCGGGGGAGCAGCAGACTTCTCATTGCCCGCCTCATCGTCACTCGCACATAAGAAGGTTTGGAACAAGTTAGGGAGACCCGTTATCTCGGCAGACATTCCCACTGTAACAAGAAAAGAAAATTCTTTAATCGCAATGAGATATCGGAAAAGGCAAGAAACTAAAGTCAAAGCAAGCAAAAGCTTCTCACAAATATAGTTCCGACCGGCCTCCTGGTCACCCATGAGGAGGTGAGGATTCACGTGATTCCTCCCGAAGATTGCCAGTAACACGTCGGCAATCTTCCTATCCACCGCAGACATGCCCCTGTAGGATACTTTAACAAAGGCATTGGACCCCGCCCCGAAACTCCAATAAGTCGGGATAAGACGTGCCCCCTCCAACGACAACCAAAAGGGATGACGACCTTTGACGGGGCGGACCTTGAAATATTTATCTTTAAATCCATGATAGGAGTCCTCGAACAAACCAAAAATCCTCCGACCCTGGGCAGACCGGAAGGACATGAACCCCTTCTTATGTTTCCCTTCCTTCGAAGGGTTTGTAAGGTTGAAAAAGAAAAGAAAAACGTCTACAGACACCGGCAGCTCGAGATATTCACAGATCATCTCGAAACAGCAGATTGAAGCCCAATTGTTCGGATGCAGCTGTGACGGTGCCACAGAAACTCGGCCCAGAAGCACCATTTGGAAAGCAGAAAATGGAATACGGACCCCCACTTGAGTAAACATGGATTTGTAGAACCAAATCCAATCGGCAACTCGGGGAGCGTGGAAATTGAGCTCGTACAAGCATTCATGAGGAGCCGGGACGAAAACATCATAGTTGGACTCCTCGTCGGTTCCTCCGCACAGGTACTCGTTTTGTCAGAACTCGGTGAGCTCCTCCTCGCCCATTTGATTGGAGGAGTCCCTTACATCAGAAATAACCCAGGCGTAGGGGTCATACGCCGCGGGAGAAGGGGAAGCCCGGGAGGCGGTGCGAGCCATACCTACACGGGGGGACCATCTAGTCAGTCTAAGAAGTTGGGTGCTCGGAGTGAATACAGAAGCTACCCCCACACTATTCCCCAACTAAGGCTAAACACGGTTAAAAATGATAAAGGCCCAAACAAAGTTACACTAAGAATGGCAACCCCCCTAACACACCCACTTAGGACCTAAGATCAACCATCATGCAAGATAAACATACGGCATGCACAAAAAGAAGTGATGGCAGAAGCAAAAGAATGATAAAAAGATAAAAGAAGTTACCTGTGTTGATAGCAAAAATCTTGAAAGAAGGCAATAACAAACACCCTGAAACTAATAAGGTAGAAGAGGATGGAGGTTGGCAGAATTGGAATTGGAGAGATAGTCGCCAAATGAATCCCAAAAGCACTACTGAACAGTTTTAAAACCACCACCAAAAGGAGCGCGAAAGTCGAGGGGCATATCAGTCTTTGCATAAAGGGTTTTAAACCCATTATGAGCATTTAATACTCTACGCGAGAAACGAGGCGGTAAGTAATCACCCCAGCAACAAACAGGCACGCGCAAAAGAGGCACGTCCTCTCCACGGACGGCCGAACTGGCGACAACACAAGAGATCAGGAACGTCGCGTCACCAACAGCCCACACGGCTGTTGCTCACGCGTCGGGGGCACTGTTACGGCCTGGCCCAAGAAAGAACTTGGGCTTACCCGACCCGATCACCACCCGACCTCAACGGTCAGGTGACCCGAACCTATCCGACCCGCGCATCCTTCCGGGACAGCTGGCCACCACGGTTGTACAAGGAAGCTTCGAAGAAGGTGGGTTCTACCCTCCTGGGACCCACACCTGACATGGTATATAAGGGAAGGGTCCTACCCTCCCCCAAGGTACGTTACACATTCCACCTAACCCATTCCCCACCTGCATACTAGCTGACTAGAGCGTCGGAGTGTCTTTGCAGGTGGCACTCCCTCTTTCCTTCCACAACGAGAGCTCGGCTACCCGGCAGATCCGAACCCAGCACAACCACGATTACAGCGTTCTCACCCCCTCAAATATCCACCCGAACTGTTCGGTAACCGCCCAACCGAACAGTTACCCTTCATGATGTGTCACACTTTAATTGGTCATTATCTTAACTATAATTGGATTATTTTGTAATTTATTATTTGCGATGTGTAATTATATAATTTCTTAAAATATTAAAATTCTACCCCGTTAATTGAAGCACGTTCTCACGCAATTTCTTTCTACAGTGCATCATTCCTTAACAGTTCGTTGAATTTCCATGGCTCGTAACTTCCCCGTTCTTCCCAATATAGCCAGCACCGACTTAATTTCTATCTCTTGTCCTCTCACTCAATCCATTTTTTTTAGCCATGAATCACTCCTTACCAACATCAACATCATTAATGGTTAGTTTGGTTATTAAATTTTTTTCATTAAAAATATATCTTTATTTAATTACATGATGGAATATATATTCATATGTAAAATAAATCTATTCAAAATACTTAAAAGTATAATTAAAATTATGAACATATAAATATAATAATAAAATTTGTACTCGAACCAAATAAACATATTTTTTATTAAACATAAATTATTTAAAAATAAATATATTATTAAAATTAATAATACAAATTTAAAATAATAAAATCCAACTTTCTTACTGTATTTTTTATAATATTTTTATTCTTTTAGTTTACAATTTATTAATACTTTATTATTTAATTAATGATTAAACAAATTATTTTTATAAAAAATTATTTTTTGTATTATCTTAGAGAAGAGATTAATATAATAGTTTAAAAAATAACGTAAAAATAAAATTTTAAATAAATATTAAAATTTTTAAATACAAAAATAATTTGTATAAATATTTAAAAGATAAATATAAATATATGCATAAAATAAATAAAACAGATAAATATATTTAACTATTTTTTATTTAAAATATCATTTTTACATTAATTTTTAAACTGTTATATTGGTTTCTTCTTTAAGATTATACAAAAAATAATTTCTCATGAAAATAATTTGTTTAATCTTTAATTAAATATTAAAAGATTAATAAATTAAAAATTAAAAGAATAAAAATACTATAAAAAATACTTGTAAGAAAGTTGAATTTTATCATTTTAAATTTGTGTTATTAATTTTAAGAATTTATTTTTTTTTAAATAATTTATATATGATAAAAGATATGTTTATTTGTTTAGAGTACAAATTTTATTATTATATTTGTATATTCTTAATTTTAATTATACTTTTAAGTACTCTAAATAGATTTATTTTATTATATTATATTTTACATATGAATATATATTCCATATATTATTTTTAATAAAAAAATTTAATAACCGAACTAACCATTAATTATGTTGGTAAGGAGTGATCTATGTCAAAAAAAAATTGAGTGAGAGGACAGGAGATAGCAATGAAGTCGGCGCTAGCTACACTGGAAGAACGGGAAAGTTACAAACCATGGAAATTCAACGACTTGTTAAGGAATAATGCACTGTAGAAAGAGATTGCGTGAGAGGCAGTAGATCGCAGTTAAGGAATAAATTACAAAATAACCCAACTATAGTTAAGATAATAACCAATTAAAGTTTGACACATCATGAAGGATAACTTACATGTTATTTTAGAGTGGGTTGAGTAGAAGTCACCATATATATATATATATATATATATATATATAATGTTTTGTGTATTATTCAGGTTGATCAAAAGTACAATGTACAAGGGGTATATATAGGTGCTAGAAGAATCAAAGTAATAAAAGCATAGAATCATACCATTAATATGCATATATGCTATATAAATATAAACGATACTAACTAATCTAAAATGATTCTAATGATTCTCTAACATCCTTCCTCAAACTCAAGTGGGAGCTAAGGATACCATCTTGAGTTTGGATAACAAAGTCCGAAAACGAGTCGGGTGATGAGTTTTCGTGAAGATATTAGCAGTCTGATCCAGTGTTCCAACAGCAATGAGACAAACAGCATCAATAAGAATATGTTGCTGAACAAAGTGACAATCAATCTCAATGTGTTCGGTGCGTTCAAGAAAGACATCATTATGGGCAATCTAAATAGCACTGCGGTTGTCACAAAAAACATCAATAGGGGACGACTGAAGAGCACCCAAATCTTCGAGAAGCCAACGAATCGAGATAACCTCAGTAGTGGTGTCAGCGAGGGCACGGTACTCAATTTTTGTGCTTGATCGAGCAGTGAATGTTTGCTTCTTAGCACGCCAAGAAATGAGAGCGTTGCCAAGAAACAAATAGTAACCAGTAGTAGAACGACGATCAGTGGGATCACCAGCCCAATCAACATCGGAGTATGCCTGAAGGGACAAAGAGAAATGGGCAGAAAAATAAAGGCCATGAAATAGAGTGCCTTTGATGTAGCGAAGAATGCGAAAAACTGCCGCATAGTGAGTAATACGAGGAGCTGACAAGAACTGACTAAGTACATGAACTGGATAGGCGATGTCTAGTCGGGAGACAGTTAAGTAGACGAGTTCTCCAACTAGCTGTCGATAGAGAGTAGGATTATCCAAAACAGTGCCATCTATAGGAGTAAATCGAACATTATGTTCAAGAGGAGTAGACTCAGTGCGACTATCGGTAATTCTGGCTCGAGCAAGAAGATCTGAAGCATATTTAACTTGAGAGAGATAGATGCCATCATTGGTGGATATGACTTCTAGACCAAGAAAATAGCTGAGAGAACCAAGATCTTTCATCTCAAAAGTACGCTGAAGGGACGCCTTGAGATCAGAGATACCATCAGCATCATCTCCAGTAATGATCATGTCATCAACATACAGAAGTAGAAGAACAACTCCACGTTCACTTTTACGAATAAAGAGAGCATTCTCATGAGGACTGCAAGTGAAGCCAAGACTGCATATGGTAGTGCTGAACTTGTCAAACCATTCACGAGGAGCTTGCTTAATCCCATAGAGTGCCTTGCGAAGGAGACAAACTTTGTCAGAAGGACAAGGATAGCCCGAAGGGGGTTTCATATAGACCTTCTGTTTCAAATATCCATTAAGAAATGCATTCTTCACATCTATCTAGCTGAGAGACCATTTTTTTACCGCAGCAATGGCAAAAAGAGCTTGAATAGATGTGAAACGAGCAACAGGAGCAAAAGTCTCTTCATAGTCAATACCATACTCTTGCGTACAACCCTGAGCAACTAATTGTGTGCCTTATAATAGTCAATAAAACCATCAGAGCGAGTCTTGATCTTGTATACCCATCTGCTTTCCACAACTTTCTAATTAGAAGGAGAATCAATCAAGTCCCAGGTGTGTGCTTTTTCAAGTGCCTGTATTTCTTCTTGCATTACTTGTTGCCAATTTGGATTTGTGGAGACTTCTCTGAATGACTTAGGTTCATGTTGATGAAGAATAGTAGAAAAACAATGATAATCAAGAAAATGAGGAGGTGGATTTCTCACCCTAGAACAGAGGGTGGAAGGAGGAGGCATGACGGTAGGAGTAGGAGCGTCGTCCAGTCCAGAATCATCGGGAGATGGAGAAGGTGAAAGAACAGGAGGCTGTGGAGGGTGACTCGAGATAGAACCTGTAGAATCATCACTAGGAAAAAGATCAATATTGGGGTTAGTGACAAAAGGTGACTGAGTAGGAGAAATAGACTTAAAGGAGGAAAATCGAGAAAACATGTGATGCTCCCAGAAGACAACATGACGAGATATACGAATACATTTAGAGAGAGGATCCCAATAATGATAACCCTTGTGCTCAGTGCGAAATAACACATACGAGCCCGAGATTCAAGTTTACTATGTTCATGAGGCTGAAGAAGAACAAAACAGACACAACTAAAAACTCAATGAGAACTATAATATGGGAAGGTACGATAAAGACGCTCAAAGGGAGTAACATTACCAAGAACAGAAGAAGGGAGTCTATTGATAACATGAACAGCAGTAAAAACAGCTTCACCCCAAGTATGCTCAGGACATGCACAAAGAAGAAAGAAGCATTGCACGAACAGAGTCAAGAATGTGACGGTGTTTGCGTTCAGCTTGACCATTTTGTTGAGACGTATCAGGGCAAGAAAACTGAGACAAGGTACCCTGTTCTGCAAGAAAGGTTAAGAGTTTGGAATCATGGTATTCCATAGCATTACGGCGAAAAACTTTAATGACCTTGAAAAACTGAGTTTTAATCATAGTGGAAAAGTTAATATAAATCTGAGGTAACTCATGGCGATTGGTCATCAAATAAGCCCAAGTAAAGTGTGAATAATCATCAATGAAAACAACTAAGTATCGAGCTCCTCCCATAGAAGCGGTGGGAGCGGGACCCCAAACATTAGAGTGAATGAGATCAAAAGGAGAGCAAGCAAGAGAGGAATTATTGTAAAAAGATAAAGCAGGTTGTTTGGCAGTTTGACAAGAAATGCAATCAAAAGATTCATTAGAAACATGACCCAAAACACCTTGAGACACAAGAGGACGCAATTTTCCTAAGGAACTGTGGGCAAGACGTTGATGCCATAAGTGAAGGGTAGATGGAGAAGAAGCAGCACAGAGATTTAGTACAGAAGGAATATGAAGATTTTCGACTTCAAACAACCTTCCAACCTTACGTCCAATCCCGATGACTTGTCCCGTCTGACGATCCTGTACACGACAATCAGAGATAGAAAAAGTGACATCAAAACCCAGATCAACAAGTTGACCAACAGAAATAAGATTAAAGTTTAAGTTGGGAATAAAATAAGTATCAGGAAGATTAAGAGTCGACTGGGAGATAGAAACATTGTGTGTTGTGTGTAAGAGGGAACCATTAGCAGTATTGACAGAATGTGCATTTATAGTGGTAGACAGAGATGAGAAGAGATTACGCAATGGAGACATGTGATTAAAGCATCCCGAGTCAAAATACCATTTAGAATTACCTGAAGGAGTCGAAAGAGCAGCAGGGGTATTACCAGAAAGGGAGAGAAGACACTGAAGAATAGACGCAATATCAGATAGAGACAGGAGACGGGTTGAGAGGAGCATAGATGGTAAATTCAAGAGTAGCATCAACAGCAAAAGCAGGCTCAAGACGTGGCGGACGAGTAGGACAGGTAGTAATCAAATGTCCCGAGAGCTTGCAATAATGACAGAATAGTTGTGAACAATGGTAGCTAATATGACCTTTCTGGTGGCATGTGCGACATTCAATAGAGGGACAAATGGAGAAGAGGTGCCCAAAACGGTTATAATTTCGACAGAATTTATCCTTTCTGTGTATGTAGCAAAAAATAGCTGACGTTTTCATAATAGCAGATACAAAGATCATGGAGAGGAGAGAAAAACTGCAACTTGGGAGCCTAAAACGAGAAAATGGAGGGCAAAATCGGAAAGAGCTCACCAAAAAATCTTAGGGAGGGTCCTACTTGTCTTCCACGTCAGCGACACGTCAGTGCCACGTCGGCGCCACGTAAGCAAAACGGTGACACGTGGCGGCGTCTGACTGGAGAGAGGAGGCACGCTGGCGCTGAGCTGGACGTGGGTCGTAGTTGCGGGTCGGACCGGGTAGAACGTGAGGTGGGTTGCTGGAGGCTAACAGCGTGACACGTGGAGGCTTGCGGAGCGTGCAATCTACGCAAAGATCCAACGGCTGCTGAAGCTTTTGGGCAGAGAAGAATGGGTGCATCCAGCGATGTTCCGATGGCGCGTGGAGGCGCGTGCAGATGTTTCAGGCGGCATGGCGGAGCTCTGTATACTCGCAAGGATGAGACAAATACAATGATATGGTTTATGACAAATAAAAAGGATGGGAAGGCGAGCAAAATAAGGACGAAAGAGGGTGCCTGGAGAAGGAAAAGAAACCAAAACTTATGAACGAAATTTGACTGAAGCGGCGACCAGCCTTCTAGCGGTGCGTGTGGGAGCGTTAATGGAGAAAAAATGTCGGTAAAGATTTTCACAAAAATAACATGTTGTAAGTATAGTTCTAAACCGACAATCAAACCTCAATCAATATTTAAATTGTTTGTCACTTAAGCAAACCCAATAAAATTAATCGAAATATTTAAACCTCGAGTCGTCTCTCAAGGAATTGTAGCGAAGTGTAGTTTATTATTGGTTATGAGATTGTATCTTTTTTGGTTTTGAATTTAGTAAGTAAGGAATGTAAATAACAAGAAAATAACTGACAATTAAGAAAAGTCCTAGCAACGGTTGAGAATCGGAATTCCTATCCTCATTGTCATTGTCAATTAAATGGTAATTGCAAATTGCTCTCACTTAGTTAAACTCTAACAATTGAAGGTAAGTTAAGTGAGCAATTCAACTTGAGTTCACAAGTCCTAATCAAAGACTAGAGTTAGTGAAGCTCAAGTCAACTAGCAACTTTCAATCCCCAACCAACAAGAGACTATGACAATTCAAGAGTCTCCAAATTACTCAATCTAAGCTAAGAATACCAAAATTCTAATTTAAACTCCTCTGAAGTATTTCATCAAACACTTGAAAGGTACAAAATAAAAATATAGAAAAGTAATGAGAGAATGTAAAATCTAATATTAACAATTCCAAAGGAATAACAATAGCAAAGAAATTGAACAATAAGAAACATGAAATATAAATTGCATTAATATGGAGTAAACCTAAACACCCTAAAACCTAGAGAAAACTATATCTAAAACATAAAAATTATGAATAATGATAGTGAATGAATCATTCCCCCCACTCTGCAGCATCTAATCTGTGTTTTCGAGTTTAAAACTGGGTCCAAAGCAGTCCAGAAATCGCCCCAGCGTTTTCTGTAAATTGCAGCATGTGACGCTCGTCATGCGTACGCGTGGGCGATGCGTACGCGTCGCTGAAAAGATCCCTGGTCACGCGTACGCGTTGCTTGTCTGCCGCACCAGTCACGCGTACGCGTCATACCGAACGTGCGCATCACCTAACTACAAGGCAACTATGGCAAATTGCATATCGTTTTGAAGCCCCGGATGTTAGCTTTCCAATGTAACTAGAACCGCTTCATTCGGATCTCTATAAATCAAGTTATGATTGATTTAGTACGAAGAGGTCAGGATTAACAAGTTAGCAATTCCTTTAATTTCTTGTATTCCTTCTACTTTTGCATGCTTCCTTTCCATCCTCTAAGTCATTTCTGCCCTATAAACCCTGAAAACACTTAACAAACATATTACGGCATCGAATGGTAATAAGAGAGGATTAAAATTAGCAAATTTAAGGCCAAAAAAGCATGTTTTCAATCATAGCACAAAATTAGGAAGGAAAATGTAAAACATACGTATTCAATGAATAAATATGAAAATAATGGATAAAATCCACTCAATTCAATACAAAATAAACCGTAAAATGGCAGTTTATCAAGTGTCTGGCAGCGACAGGCGGCGAGTGTGGCGGCGTTGGAAAGCTTGCAACGAGGAGAAGGCGAGGGTGGCGGCGGTGACGAACCAAGGTGTCGGAGGAAGTTGAAAATTGAGTACAAAGTACTGCCGGTGAAACAAGATAAAAGAGCTAGAAACCAAGTGTTTCTAAAAGAAGAAAAACAACCTAAGCTCTTGATACCATGTTAAAAACAAGAGAGAAATTTGAGAAAAGTGTTTTGTGTATTATTTAAGTTGATCAAAAGTATAATGTACAAGGAGTATATATAGGTGCCAGAAGAATCAAAGTAATAAAAGCATAGAATCCTACCATTAATATACAGATATGCTATATAAATACTAACTGATCTAAAATGATTTTAATGATTCTCTAACAAATAAAATAAAAAATTAACCTCTATTAAATTTTGTATTTTTTATTAATTATATATAAATTCCAACACTTGATTCCAGACCGACTAAACTTTTACTTTAATTTTCGCTCTATCAATGTTCACATTTTAGAGTAACATGATCTAACATAAAAGATAGACGATGTATGTATTTGAATTAGAGACAAGTTTAACATTGAAATTGATTAGCAGCCCATGAGAATAGGGTTTTTGTGAAGAGGGACAGTTCCATCATTACCAGCAAGAGCCTTGTACTTGTCTTTCCTAGTGAAGTTTGTGCATTCATATGACAATGTTGCAGCAATGAGCCTCTGAATGTAATTGGCCACATCAATGCTCATCTTGCCACCAGACCCACAAGTCAAGTCCTTAGGCAACTTGTTCAAGAATGTTACCTCATAAGCTGGGCTAGGGTTCATGAAGAAGTAGAATGGATCCATCCCTTTCCACCCTCTAGCAGTTGTTCCATGGAACATGCTCATCCTATTCACCATTGCCACCGGCACCAATTCGTCCGTCAACTCGGCAAACAAGGCCGAAAACCTTAGAAGGAAAGGTTCCCTACAAGTTGTCCCTTCAGGGCAAATTGCAAGGTCGCCTTCTTGTAGAAGCTTCTTAATCATTGAAGCGTCCGTGGCGCGATCACGGCTTAATCTAACCGTCTTGATTGGTGAGATTATCTCTGAGAGACGTGAGACTGAGTAGGTTACAGCCGGTATAGGGCGGCCGAGGGCTGTGGAGAGAAAAATAGGGTCAAGTAGGGTTCTGTGGGAGCAAATGAAGAGGACACCACTTTGGCCGCTGGATTTATTTGCCGGCGGAGGTGGTGTTCCTTTGATGGTGACACGGACGCCGAGGGCCCAAAAGGCATAGTAGACAAGTGGCATAGGGAGGAGAGATCCGGCGGCGATGCGGAGGCAGGCTAAGGGAAAGCCTAGAGGGATCCAAAGGAGTGTTAGCAATGCATTCAGAGGTGTTGGCTTTTGGACAAGCCTTCCATCATGAAATATTATGGGTTTTGGAAGCTTCTCACTTGTAACTGCCTTCACTTGTGGTTTTGGAGGGACAATATATGCTTCCTGCATGCATATATATACTATTAGAATTTCATTTTACTTAACCTAGCTAGCTAGCTAGAACAAAATTTACTGTCTTTTTCCTTTTTGAGAAATGAGTACATTTTCTTTTTATGCTATGAAATGAAAGATGTATATTAAAATTCGTTACAAAGTCAATTATCAATATAAAATACATGTTGAAATATAAATACACATTAAAAATAAATTAAACTACATATATATTTACATATAGATTTGAAATCATAATATATTTTAAATTTTTTGAACATAAAACTCTGAAATCATATTATAATATATATTACTTCTTTTAAAAATTTAAGCTGAATCTCTAATAATAATAATTTAAATAAAAAAATTACATGAACAATTATTACTTGATATAATAACTAATAAGATATGCCAGTTCTTTTAATGTGTTTTTTTTTTAAATTGAATAAAAAATGGTATTTGTTATTATTACCTTGCACAAAGACATGAAAGGAGCATCAGTGAGTCTATCTCCAAGTCCAATATCTGGTTTCTCATCACCAAAAGTTTTCTTGAGCACATCTGCTTTATTTTTTCCAACAAGAACCCCGGGCTTGCAAACAAATCCGGTTGCTCTTCCCTTATAACTTTCTAATTCTGTCCCCAAAACTATGTCGGCACCCAACATCTCCTTCAAAAATGGCTCCACCATCACCCGTGGATTTGCTGTGAGCACGTACCGCCTTCCACATGACGAAAACACGCGCCATGTCTCCGGGTGGAGATCCCCAGAATAAAACTTGGGGAGCACGGCACGTGCTACAGACTCTATACTGGAGAGCCTCATCCCCGCCATTGAGGCAAAGATGAGGACTTGAATCCCTGCGGATTCGGAGACAAAGTAGTATAAAATGGCAGCCAATGGGGATGCCAACAGAAAGAAGAGGAGTCTTAGGAACCCACCGACCTCAAAGGCAATTAGGGCAAAGTATGGGAAGGAACTTCGCCCTATGAGCAAAGTTCCATCCATGTCTGCCACAACAGTGTGGTTTTCTCTCCCTATGGAGTTACATTTTTCCACTGGCGGAAAAGTAGCAATAGTGTTGGTTGAAATATTTGCCATGTATCTATATATGATAAAGTTGAAACTTAACTTCTTCAAAGTGAGAAAATATTGAAGAAAATTGGTTATGAGTGTACCAATTCCTTGTGTGCATATATATAGAAAGTAGTTGGTGTAGAGAGAGATATAGGGTGTGACAATTATTAGATTTTATTATATTGTTGTTATGAGTTTTGTATGAATTAATTTCTTGTATATATAGGAATTGATGTAGAGAGTGAGGGGTAGGTGTGAAACAAATATTGGTTTGATGTTAATATGATTATGTGAACTATGATTTGATTAATGGTGGCTGAATGGCTCAATGTAATTGACATATACTTTAACGGTATAACCAAGGAAGGACTAATAAATCTTTGTTTTTTTCTTTGGAAATTGCTATTCATGATATCAAAGAAATAAATTGTAAATTTACTGATAATTACTTGCAAGATCTAATACATTTAATATGTACTTTTAAAAATATATTTAACTATGGATTTTTATGTTATAATATCTGAAAATTATATGAAAAGAGAATTTTTTTTTGTGACATATGAAAAGAGAATAGAGTACACTGAATATGCTCAAAGTGTATAAAAATATTATTCCAATTTAGTTGGTAGTTATAACTAGTTACTTTGTATTCTCCGTCTAGTTTTGTCATTAATTCCAAATGGTTATTACTTAGCATTTTAATATTTGGTTTTCAAGCATTGCAAATTGCGATGATGTTGCCTTTAACGTATATATTTTTTTTTCTTGGAACTTCGAAGCTAATGAAAATCTCGTGTTTGTTAGCTTTGTTCGAATTTTCGTCATTATTATTAGTATTTTTTTTTATGATATATAGCACTTTTGAACTTTAGTTGTCCTAATTGGGATGATGATGATGAACTTAATTACTTTTCACAACGATGATTTAGTATATAAATAATCAGTGATCAACTTGTAGTTGAAAATGACAATCCATTGTTGTAAGTAAGATTTTCGGTTATTTAGATATTAATGAATCAAATGATAATTTTTAATAAATAAAAGAATTACATATTTAACATTTTATACAAAAAATACAACTATTTACTATTTTACATATTATTTTTAATTTTCGCAGCCAGTGTAAGCGAAATTAAAAACGCATATTTTCAACCTTATTTTTACAGTCAACTGCTAGCGAAATTGAAAAGAAAATTTTCAATACAATTTCGCTGGTACTGAATACTGATAGCAAATTTGTAACATTTAAAGTTATAAACATAACGGCTACTTTACACAGTTTTTACTATTTTCAACAATTCATTGACAATTAGATTTAATAGAGGGTAAATAAATAATTAATTTTAAAACATAAATGTGAATAAAAAAATACTCTATTTGGATATAAATAAAATATAAAAAAATAAAAGTAATAAGAATAGTTCAAATTTTGAAAAATATTTTATTTTACAAACTTATAAATTTATAACGGCATGATTAACAAATTCTTAAAATTTATCAAAAATCATCTTTTGATTTGTTTTTGGGTGACTAAATCATCTTTTGATTTATTAGCATCCAAAGAATTTTGATTTATTAGCATCCAAAGAATTATTACCAGTACTTTTAATAACAAAATTTATATAAAGTATAATTCTCAAAGATGGTGGCCTAGGAACTCAAATTTAGATTTTTCAGAACTTGAGATAATAAATACCACCATCAAAATATTTATTATGCACTTTATTTCACAAATTAAATAACATTTTAATTGATACAACATTTTAATTATTTTTCGAATTACATAATTCCATAGATTTAGCTGGTGTCTTTATATTTTAATCATTCTGTTTTAAATTTATAAATTTGTAGAAATTTGATTTTTCAAAACTTAAACTAAAACACAATAATTTTATGAATGTTAATTTTAAGTTAATTATTTATTTACTCTCTATGACTCCATTAACTTTAAAACATAAATACTAGTAACCTGTTAAAAATAATAGAAACTGTATAATAGCTAATGTGTTTACTCTGCCTCAAATTCACTGGATGAAACAGTGACTGCGAAGTTAAGATAGAAAATGTTTTCAAATTCATTTACCGGCTACAAATATGAGTGAGAAATAATACGTAAAATAATAGTTATATTTTTATATAAAATGATAAATATATAATTTTTTTATTTATTTAAAAAAAAATCCTAATACAACCTTTTGATTTACCATGACTTTGAAAACCAAACCCTTGTAGGCTCAACAGGAATACTGCTCTTCTATAACGATGAACCACGCACCATTGCTAATGAGGTGCACAGTATTAAAGTGAAATCAATAATATGCTTCTATTTAAAATTAAAACCAGCCATGAAATAAAATTACATGGAAGACCCTGCAAAAGCATATACAAAATCCTGATCTTCTAGCTCTCCAACGAAAGCAAACAAAAGAGAGCCAGAATAGAAGCAGACATGGAAGACATTTGAGTAATCCCTATAACTTCTATACAAAACCAAACCCAAAATCTTATGTACTAAAATACAAAGGAATCACCAACAGATGAGAGCCTAAGGGAATGAGTTTCAATAACCAGTAAGCAACTGTTTAAGGCTATACACCTATCTCCTAAGCTATAATAATGTAATGATTTCCAACATAAGATTCATAGACAGCATCTCTATCCTCTACACATTTCTTTTGCCACCCCCTGAAAGCTGCAGAGTGCCATTGGCTGAATGTATTATTATATTGACTGGCTCAGATGATACATATCCTCAGTTGTAGATTTTTACCGGCTTCTCAAATGCGTGCCGATTCTGCAAAATTGAGAACTAATCATTGGAAATGTCAAGAGACCTTCAAATAGAATTATATCCAGTGATGCATACTCTATGCATGATCTCAGATCATTAATTCAAAGAATTTGATTTCAGTAAATACGTTCTCTAATCTAATATCCAAATATATACTGGAACAATCAAGTTTCCAGGACAATGGTCAGGGGCATCCCGGCTGATGAAAGGAAAAGGTAGGGCAGATAAAGACACTGAAAACGGTTGTGAATGAAGATGCTTGCATTGAGAAAACCATACAAAAGGGCAAAAAAAAATTGCGCAATTTGAATATCTGAAAATCTTATAACATCTTAGTAAAAATTATTATAACCGAGTTCTAATGTGTTTAGGACCGTAGCAGAGAAAATTATAGGACAGGTCACGAAGGATGGTAACATTCAAATACCATTTTGAGATTATGGCGTTAAAGTAAGAGGAAATAGAGAACAAACTATATGTAACGTGAAATATATTCTTATGATTTAATGTAGTGTGATAAAATAAGCAAAACATCATCCCTGTTTATAATAATACTAAAACCCTAATCCTAATCAAATGAGGAAAAAATAATGAAATAAAAGAAAATTAAATAAGAAAATAAATCCTAAAAGACCATCTAGGTAGAAAGATTTTAACAGGAGTAATTGACAACAATAACTTCAAACAAGGGAGGTGATTTATCACATTTCAAAATTCTGATTAGCTTTTATTCTCGTTGCAGGGAGATCTATCGTCATATCTAGGTTGTCTTAGTTCTGTTTAGTACCTGATACAAAAGCACAAAAGTGACGCTATACTTTAATCCATCGTTAACTCTTGATCATCGATACCATCCATATCAGGCTTAAGACAGGTTACATATGCCACTTACAATGCCACACAGAGCATCACCAAAGAAAAGAATGAGTTGTTAGCTGAAAATACTATTTACCTGGTTGACAGCATAGGACTTTTTTGGAGCATTGTCCGTGTGTTCCAGTCCAAGATATTGCTCCCAAGCGCCATAGATATCCCTTCTCTAAACATTCAAACAGTGTGCGGTAACTTGGAGTTAGAAATTGAACAATATGCCACAGTGAAATCCAGAACAAACTCAGACTTTACACAACCCAAAAGTAAAAGTAACATGAGAAAGAGAACACCAACAGACCTGAAACCGAGAGGAAACAACATCTGAATCTTGTAGGTATTCAGGACGACCGAGTGACAGAAATGCAAACTTCCACTGGAAAATAACACAATTTACATTATAACTGTACTCTCATCCAAACAGTAGCTGAAGCAGGAGTGGAATGAAAAGAACAACTAATTTTCCAGACACCCAAATAACAAGTAATGACTAATACAGCTCAATACCACATAGCAAATTTACTAGCCAAGCTTGAAAATGCCAAGAAACGGTATAAACTGAATTAATTGGGCTTATTAACCTTCGAAAACTCTTCATCTGGAACTTGCAACTTTTTCTGTATCCGCAATTTGACATCAGCTAAAGTCTCACCCTCATGTACAACCAAGAAAAAGGGTCTCCAAAATTCTGAACTTGCTGTTAAATTCCCAAGCCGCCAGAAAAAATAGAAACACAAATCAGAAGGAAAGTAAAGTTTTAGATAGTAATATGACTTGATTTCTTTGAAAGGTGAAATATACTTGGATCAAAGCACTAAAATACAAAAAGTATACAGTAGACTTCATCTCACTACCTGATTTTGTGTCGTATCTTTCATGAAATGATAAACATGGATCAACCGATCATTAGGGCCAAGATTTTTCTCTTCTTCAGGAATCTTCAAAAGTATACAACAAAATTACTTTTGGGACAATAAACTAAAACAAAGAGGAAAAAGGTAACGAGAAAATTATAAAATCATATCACCATAAATTTAATTCTTTAGTCTTTGTAGGATGAACAGTCAACTAGTATTATTCAAAATATCAAATGAAAGTTGCATTTCAGATCATTAAAAACTGGTTTAACAGGTCACTGGACCTCATCAGTAGTATAAAAAATAAAGCAGTCTCTCTATCAAGTGTAGATCTTATATTTGATTGGTAATTATAAACTCATCACAATGCAGTAATCTTTACCTCCTCTGCTCTTAGTGTCCAATATTGGTCATTAATATTCTCAATCTTTTCACTGGGAGAGAAAATCTGTGAAAGGTAAAGTTAAAACATCTTTAGCAAGATAGCAATGGGAATAAAAATCCAAAAATAAATAAGACAAGCACAGCGACGCATTAGAAACATAAATGCCTATACTATATACATCACAAGAGACATAACTGCCACAAGGACATTGTTATATATGTATAATGAAGCATCATTATCATTGAAAAAAGGAGAGATCAGCAAATGACATCTTATTTTCAGATCATCATAGATGGAGAGAACAAGTCAGTTTTAGGTGGCTACCTCACAAAGACTTTCTTGAACATTGTCATAACTAGACAATTGGGTCGTAAAGCTATCATCTCTCTTTCTATCACTATAACTTTAATACTTTATCATGTAAATTGCTTAAAAGAACTAATTTCAGTTAATAATGTAGCTATATAATTATTTGGGTGGTTGGGGGACTCTAGTGGCGTGACTTCAATAAAGGCAACATCGCCTCGATGCATTAGATTGAGTCTAATCAATCTGCTTTTTGCCATGTGACAAAAATACCAACTGAAGGAAATTTGTAACAATGCTAGGATTTGAATAAGGAAAACACAAACTACGCTCTTCAGCACCTTATATATCTTGTGATAGAAAACTTCGAGCAGTCTAAGTTCTGCATTAGGATGAGATAAATCCACCTGCTTCAAAATACACAATTATTATAGAAGAAATATATATATATTAAAAAAAAGCATTAAAACAGATTGTTGAATTAAGCACGCAATAAGGCATGCCAATGATTTCTTGTAGCCTGGAAAATCAGTATGACTTGGATTATGCATCACTTATAAATTCATACTTTACCTTTGATTTAAGATCATTAATTACATCTTCCACGTCACATTGCTTTGGTAATCTAATAGTATGAATTAACACCTGAGGAAGGATAACTCTCTTAGAAGAAGAATATTCAGCTTAACAAATTTACATAGTGAAACAGTTAATGAAATGACTAGCACTCACTTCATCCTTGGTAGCATGATGGAAAGCAATTTTGAGTGTTTTTAGACCTTGCAATTCTGGCAGAGGGATATCCAACACTTCATAATATAAAATATCGGAAGTCTAGAAATATAAATGTAACAAATTAATTTATGATATCAGAAAACAAAACAGATAGCAACTTTTGAAACCCTTAAAAGTTGCAAAAATTATATAGTCCTACATAATCTACTGAGGAAGATGTAAAATTGTGACTAATACCTGATTGTAGTGAACCAGCATGTCAGACAAATTTTCTACTCCCCGATACTTGATTGGCTGTGGTTTAGGTTGCTGAGAATAGCAGTTATGAGACGTCAGTCTGATTTTAGAAGGATCATCCAAACCAAGATGTTGAGCAACTCTTGTAACAACATCGTCATATGTATGCAGCTTTGACCTAAATGACCATCAAGCACATATCACTTGCCACATAAAGATACTTGCAGGTGGAGATATCAAAATCTTTACTTGGAAATAGTTATAATGGAACTAAGGTGGTTATCTAATGCTTTCACAATGACGGGATCTTTAGGTAGATGCATTTATCTACAATTTAGTTATGATAACAAGAAGAAAAAAACAAAAAAGAAGGAACAGAAAAGATTCCATGATTGTAGGAATAGCAGAAACTTACAATTCAAGACTGAACTCATCCTCTTTTGGTCTCTCCAAAGACCGGAAGCGTACAACCTGTAAAACGAAGGAATAAAATAAAAGGACTTGTTAGCAAATTATGCCTATGATGTCCTTAACGAGATCATTACACACAGATAGTCACAAAGATACAAAACTATAGGAATGTCATA
This sequence comes from Arachis hypogaea, assembly GCF_003086295.3. Taxonomy (NCBI): domain Eukaryota; kingdom Viridiplantae; phylum Streptophyta; class Magnoliopsida; order Fabales; family Fabaceae; genus Arachis; species Arachis hypogaea. The sequence continues at coordinate 104,438,966 of NC_092044.1, forward strand.
CCTGACGGTTATGCACATATTCCAGGAATGAAGGAACATCTGGATAACGAAATTGCTCAGCACTTCCAACTTTGGGGGTCTTCTGGTAGCAAATAATATCACCATCCTCAAGCTGGCCAAGGACAAAAAGGTAGAAGTCACAATTGTGTGTCAATAAAATAGAATATTGTTGACTAAATCAAATCAAAATCAGATTCCTAATTCCTTTCATGAATCTGTTATGTGAATAGAATTAATTATAAATCTTTTCCTTTTTTGGCTTATTGTAGTGGTCACACCAAATATTGGAGGGGTGCTTCTGATTTGATGAACTTTTAAGTGCAGCAGGTGCCACTAAGAGTGCATTAGACTCCAAAGAAGTCTGTTCAGTCTTGCCTTTCCCCATCATCACAGCTCTACGAGTTTCCTCTCTTCTAACCTCAGCAAATACTTCTCCAATTGAGGGTAGGATTGCTCTTCCAATAATTCTGCTACGAACTTCATCTAGCTCCACGTTGAGGCCTACAAGAAACTGGAATATCCTCCCTTCTTCCACTGTTTGTTGGTGGTGTTTGGCATCAGCGGCTGAATTCCACTTATAGTTATTGAAGTAGTCAAGATCCTGCCACACCCGCTTCAATGTGTGGAAATATTTGGTGACATTGTCACTCCCTTGTTGAATTTCTCTAGCTTTTAGAGTAAGTTCATAAATCTGGGATTTACTCCCAAGATCAGAGTACATCTCCTTGACACTATCACCACTAACTAGTACCCATTGCTCAGATTTTAAATCTGATGGAGTAGGAGTAGTGTTCTCCTTTTGTTCAGGATTAATGACTGAGCAACTGTCAGCCATAGCTATAAATCAAAGGCACAGTGCAGAGATCCTGCTCTGATACCAAGTTAAAGTGTTTGAATATATTATTCTATCAAATGTACAGGGAATCATCCTCTTTATAGAGGAATTATAGAAATAGAAATAACTAGAAAATAGGAAAGAAGGGAAAATACTAGCCAAAAATAAAGAAAAGATTTCTAATCATAAAATCCCTAAAATTAAACTAAACCAAAAAAGGAAAAGATTTATAATTAATTCTATTTACATAAAAGATTCATAAAAAGAACTAGGAATCTGATTTTGATTTGATCTAGTCAACAAATATAGTGTGGACATTACTGAAAACCCAACCAATAACAATAAATAAATAACAAATGATCATAGAAAGCATTGGGGGGAGAGAAAAAGACAGATTTATAAATGATACCTGATTAGCACGAAATGTAGATTTCTTGTCAACTAGCTCACACATGACTTGAGGTTCAAATTTTATTTCCTGAATGTGCATGTGAAGGGTAAGTACTCTTTTCCTCTCCGCTTCATGTTACAATCATGGTAAATGATGATATGTCAAATGCATATTGACTAACCTCAAAAAGTTCAATTTCCTCATCACGAGAAAATCCTGCCATTTCATTTAGTCTAGTCAATATATCCATAGGCCTTCCACTAGCCGACACATAAAACCTCCCTATATACCTGAGAAAACAAAAGATCTGCCATTTGTGAATTAAATGTATTTTCACCTAAAAAGTAATAGGAAGATCAAGTGCCATTTATATATTTAGATGTATTTGCACTCTAAATAATAAGACAGTCAAGTACCGAAATTCCTTATTTGATGGGTCATAAAGTTTGAAGAATAGCAGCAAATCTTCTGTTGACTTCTCAGGAAGAGCGATAGGTCGGAAATCCTAATTGAATATGCAAATCATGAACAAAAAATCCATGTCCTTTAGAAGCTAGTAGGAAAAAGAACATAATCACGTGCAATTTTTTGATGGAACTGTATTACCAGGAACAAGGTTGAAAATATAAAGGAAAATAGTACCTGTCCTGTTTCCACTTCCAAAAATAACTTCAGCTCTGCACTATTTGCCTTATTGGACACTTCCCTTAACTGTCCAACCTGCAAGTGATAAGTAAAACAAAACAATTTGCAAATAGCACAATCAGCAATATCATCATAACATATATTAAAAAATTTAAACATCTTGTTTTTTCTCTTTTGTATAGAAAAGAAACTTTAATTTCCACTCTAAATCTCACAATAACAGATAGTTATCATAATATATAGATCATGACTACCAGCATGCAATTTATGGCCAGTGGCACAAAGCAATTAAAAATGGGTGAAGTACTCACTGATTGGGCTTCTTCTTGAGGTGTCACAGGTCTATTTGGCCTATATGTGTGGTTTTGGCGTTTTGCCCACAACCAAAACCGTTGGTACTGGACAGATACACCCAACTCTTTGGCAACTTCCTCCTGGGAAAAGCTTCATTGTCAGAAGGACACGGAGAAAATATAAATAACTTTTATTTTCTCAGATATCATACAAATTAAATGACAGTCCCACTTGTCAAGGATCACCTAAGTGGACGACGACAATCACTATGAATTGAAAAAGCATGCATTCTATTAGCAAAGACGGGTACAACACTTAAAATGAGAATTTCTAATCAACTTAAGCAGCTTTTATTATCTTAAAATTCTAATTAACTGACTCACTAAACCACTCCACCCAAAAAAAAAAAAAAAAACCAACAAAACCCCTAATTTAGAGGATATTCATTCAGAAAACCTGATAAGAGAAAGATCTTTCGAGACAAATTCATTCAACCAGTTTTGTCTGGTAAATCCACATATGGGAGTAGATCCCAGTACAATCCTCGAAAACCCAGATCCGGGTATCAGACACCTAAAGTGAAATATATGAGGAAAGGAAAAAATCCATGACAAATAAACTTCTTCCTGCCGCAATCCCAACAGAAAAAAGAAGCAAATGTCATTCAGGCATTACAAATCTAAGTCCAATATCCATAACTTACAACAGCACCATGTGTTGTTGCAAGACTGATCCACATGACTGAAAGATGATATCAAATGCCAAGTGAAAATAATCCATAATGGATGGTAAATTTTGCTAGATTCTCAAATGAAATATATAGAAGTATAAATTGCCAAACATATTAGAGCACTATGCAGATCAAATGATAAAACAGTAATCCATACCTTAAAAACGCTGAAGGGAATTTGTTTTTGAATACGGAAACTTCTCACTTTATCATGATCCACAAGATCAAAGAATATATCTTCTCCAATCTGTTCAAACAGATCAGCATCACGTGCAACCTGTGGCCAGCATCAATAACTTATCACTAAACAATCTCTTATGACTCACCCAACCTAGAAAGCATCTTATAAAAGAATATTGGAGTAGGAAGTGGCAACCTTTACAATGGTATACAAATGAGCCTCTGCCTTCTCCTTCCTCTTCAGCTCTTTTTCTTCTTGTTCTTTCTTTAACCTCACCTAAAGTGTAAAGTTGAAAATAAAGCATTGCTACATCAAAATACGAACAGCAAAATCAAATTACACCAGTGAAACAAACATCTTACTCTAAGGTGTTCAGCAATGTCCTTCTCATCCACATTGCATATGATCTTATCTTTGTCACTCTCGCGTATGTAAACAAGCATATATGCATTTGAATACTTCGTAAATTTAAAGGGGGAGTTGTTGAAGCCAGGGTTGGTATGAGGTAACTGCAAACAACAAAAATTAAGAAATAGAAAGATATTGTAACTGAGAAATAAAACATTGCGGGGAAAAAAAGTCTACTCAAACTAAAAAGAAAAAGAACATTCATTTCAGACAAAAGTTGATATCAAACTATGGATGAAAGAAGTGCCAAAGCAAGATAATGGAATATTACTTCTTCTTCCCCACCATATTGTTCTTCCAATGCCCTTTTAGCCTCCTCTTTCGTAACACGCTCATCATCAAATTTAAACCTGAAAGAAGAGTCAGGCTAGTTTAAAATAGAGCACAAAAAGCTGGCATGAACAATACAGATACAGTTGAAAACAATTAAAAGTAATGAAACATCAATCATGTAGGCATCACTCCTCAATCAAAGTTAGAGATAAGACCAAAATTACATATCAAAAAAGTAAATAAATTGCAACAAATAAGCCTTATTCTCCTTGATGAGTCAGCTATATGAGGCAAACAACGCCATCGATGCGGCTTTTCTTGGACCCTACATAATGTGGGATGCTTTGCACTAGGCTGCGCATTATATATGCTTAACTACATTTTTAAGAGTGGAGGAAAAAAGAAAGGCAAATCCATCAAACTACCAATCCCTCTTTTTCACAAAGGACTCGGTTGTTAACTTTTGCTTTCTTAGCGAAGTGCCTCTGCTGTAAATCTGTAATCATTTCTTCCACTGCATTAAATGTTTTCCTATAACAGAAGTTTAAGGGGGATGAATTGGGAAAAAAATTATTGTGCCTGGATCAATGCATTGACTAGCTATGTCAACTGTTCAGAATCCACTAGCACTGTGGAACATCTATACAGAACCCAATATATTTTCTCGTTTCACGGGGAAAATTGGTTGGCAATCAGAAACCAAACCAGTTTTCACGGAAAATATAGTACAAAACAAAGAAACAGACTTAAGCATGTAACAGTTGATATAAAAATACTGAAAGAATTAAGTGCATACCACTGATCTGATAGAGTTGGCCTAATGTAAGCATAGTAGTGTCCGCCATGAACCCCACCACTGTGAACCAAAACACTGAAAACAAATAGTGGCACACACAATATCATAAGCAACTGGTTAATTAGATACCAAACCATATCAAATTAAAAGTAGTTTAAGATGAAGAGGAAAATAAAACACACAGATTTTGGTCAATAAGGTGGTGTACATAAATACATTATAAAATGAAACAATGAAGCAAAACATAAAACATTAAAGGAGTTCAAGCAGTCAACCCCGTTACTGCTGTCCAGCCAAATTGGACCTTTTTTTTTTATGAAATATTGCACCACACTATAACATAAAAAAATCAATAACAGTCCACAAGAAATAGATTGATCTTTCACAAACTCGTTTCAACTTGGAAGATTTCATTGAATAGAATTTCCTATAATTAAGATCAATGGTCACAAAGTATCGAATACCTTTATTTTATCAACAAAAGAAAAAACATTTCAAATACCTGTGAAGTGTATAAAGGTTGCGAACTCTTCTATCAGCTTCAGGAGACAAATACTTTCCATCGTCCCTATCAAGATCTAGTTGCAAGGGGAACTCATAACGGTCGTTGATCTGTTAATGGCCCATAAAGATGTCAAAAAGAAAAAAAAAAACAAAAAAAAAAAAAAAAAAAAAAAAAAAAAAAAAAAAAAAAAAAAAAAAAAAAAAAAAAAAAAAAAAAAAAGAAAAAATGGAAACACAGACACAGAAAAACACACACAAACACACCATAGAAGAACAAGAGAGAACAAATGACACTTCACATCAAGAACAACACAACAGTTACAGGACACAACAGATGATCACGACATAATAATCAAGCCAAAATTTTGTCTCCCTCACTCTCAGTTTCTTCCAATGACAATCAAACAATTAAAATATAGACATTCTTTTACGGTTTCATCAATAGATCTTGAGGGCATAATTCACCAAATTTGGATCAAGAATTAAAGATAAGAGAGACAGAAAACTAATAGGAACTAAGACACAAAAAAGTTAACAAGTAAATGGTAATTTTGCTACCTTGGTTTAATATGACACTGAAAACTAAACTGAAACATACAACTATATTACAAAGGAAGGAATATATCCTTGATTTTAGAGTTAATACTAACCTTTACCATAGTGTCTCGCATAAAAATCATATTCAAATCGTTTTTAATTGAAAGTTGAAGAACAGGTGGAAAATCAATGAACAACACACCCTTCCTTGCCTCCTGAAAAGAATAATCACAAGAATAATATTGAGAAATGCCAAAAAGTGACATATATGGAATACATCTAATATAATATTGAAAACAAGAGGGGAAAGTAAAAGAAACACATCTAGGGAATAAGACTAGAAATATTGTGTCATTTATAGAGGGTCATATGTACACAGCTTTACCATCATAAAAAGCAAGGCTGTCTCGCACAACAAGAACCCATAAGAATGCATGGATACACCTTCATGCCTGAGGATTTCTTATCATCTATAGTATATTGTTTTCTCTTTATAAAATTTCTCCCTATTACCAGAACAAAGGAAAGAGAAAAAGAAAAAAATGCATGGATATAACTACAGCTGATGCACCAGCACTAAGTGCATAACCAGTGTAGCCATATACAGCTAAGAAAAAGGTACAACTTGGTATCAAATCGTTTTACCTGTAAGCCATACTTCTCCGCATGATACTTGTTATCACCCTCAAGCCGTTCCACTTCGACGTACTTGTCAAAGGAGTCATACACATTCCGACACCCTTTGACATCAGCTGAAGATCTACAATCAAATAGCCAAAATTCTATATAAAGTCATAGAATAGATGAATGATTAATATACAACAGCATTCTAAAGCATGTACCATAAAATGATTCTTTTCTTGTGGATTGTAGTCCACATTGATGCATTCGATATAATTCATATGGTGGCCTTCAAACAATTGTTGTATAGTGCCTTCCACAACAGTTCCCTAAAACAGAGGAAACTTCAATACAATAATCCTAGGCATATAAAAAGCTACATGACGAGTGTAGCTAAAACATTGTCAAAACAACATAACTAAAGCAGTTACCATTAAAAAAGAAAAATTGTACCTTCATTTGTCTTCTAGCTTTTCACAAGAACCCTATTAAGTTCTTGGACATCATGCTGCATGAATGCATCATACGTATCCCATCCGAATGACTTAGTTAACTCTTTTGTTGCTACACTACTATCACTGTACTGCAGTTTGTAGAATAAACTCTGTAATGCTAGGGGAATGCTCCCTGATGGCATATCATTCTCAGTTGTAGGCATATGGACACAGCCTGTAACAAAATATTATGCACATGAGCTGCTTCCTTTGAGAAGGAAAAATAGTTTTCTATGTGTATACCAGCTAACCTTTCTAAAATATGGAATGTGATACAATGTCTGAAGGAAGAATTCATGGTAACAAGGTAGCTCCTTGGTTTTTCAATCCAACATAACCAGTTTCCTTTTTTGAGTCATGAGACCAGTAATCAACAACCTTACGTACAGCACATCAGCCTCAACTACACATGTGTCGTTCACAACATAGCCTCTACTAGGATCGAGCAATTCAGAAAGCGGCATGAAATTGGTGAACCCCCAATCACTCTCACGTGCATGAACTGGTGTTATGTTTCTGCAATTGGAAAGCAATCAAGAAATATTTTATTCCCAAATGCAAATAATAACCAGAGAAAAAATAGAAGAGGAACATAATCAAGTAAGAGCAAGATAATTATCATCGACAGGTAAATCCCTAATTAGTCACAGGCACTGTGGAATATCAGTCATATCCAATATTTATTCAAACTTATATAATTTCATGTGTTGAATCAAAACAAAAATCAATAGATGTCTGATCAAAATCCAGACCACTGCTATAATTTGAACAAGAATGTTATAGAAAGTCAACCAAAAGCAAAATTGTACAGCTATTTTGATCAAAAGCTTACAGAAATCACTGTTTCAAAAGAAATAAGAAATTAAAATTAAGTACACACAGTGCAAGAAGGAAACATGCTCACTAGGACTTGTGACATCAAACAGAAACATAACTCATCCTATACTTATTACATATGGTAATATAATATCTTCATTGTGACACCTATTGACAGAAACTACCTTTTCTAATTGAGAATTTATTATGAAGTTGATTAACAACAGTCAAGCTGAACTGCGCATATCTACTCATCCATAAGGCACAACACTGAATCTACAACATCCAGATACATAGACAAATGATCAACATTGTTCCCCTTCGGAAAGACAAGTATCCGCCTGCTCATTGCAAATAAGGTGAATTAGGAGTTAGGACCGCATCTCAAACAACAAAATTTAGCACCTATATATGTCAGTGTTAGCAATTAAAGTATATGAGAAAAAATCCACATACCATCTGTAGCCTCCAACTTGGAAAGAGTCAGAATATACTTTCCTCATAAGCCTCGAAAAATTATCAATTGTCCATGTGAACCTCCCATTGTGGATCATCCACTATAGGTGCATCAACCGTACTAACGTTTTCTGCTTGTACTAGAACCAAATAGGAAAAGGATAAAGGAAGAAAACCAACAAATGTAAGTAGAACAGTCACTCTTTTACTCAAATCACTGAAAAATATAAATAATTGATTTATGTTTAACAAGCACTTGAGGGTCAGCAGCTCCACACAGCACACACAAGGTGGAGGAAATAATATTAGCTTTGATATTACAATAATCCACTTCCATAATGCAGAATGAAATGCTTATCCAGTCAAACAAGTCCACGCACAATGTGAAGGAAAGAATCGTTAACCAAACTAGCACTTTGCAAATCAAAACAGCTTGACATACATTGCAGGGGAAACTCAAAA